>NC_079912.1:8028297-8149404 GCF_024868665.1 Triplophysa rosa
TGTCATTTCATAGCTTGTAACTTCAATTACATATATTTGTGAAACTTCTCACCAGTGTCATGGACTGTGGGATGAAGATGAGCCCAGCTCAGGTGGTAGAACTGCAACTTCTCACCACTCTGATTCAGACAGTGAAGAGAAAACACATCCGTGGTCAGAAAAGAGCCCTGTTTCCCACGACGCATCACCCGTGTCGACACACGTGCGCTTGTCCAGAAAACACCACCACACAAAATCTGTCCTCCGCCGTTACAGCTCCAGTGCAGAATCCAACATCTCACAGCGCTCTGCTCACTCCAGAGCAGGTATAAATACCCCACAATTTCATTTTACTAAGGAGAATATCATGTTTTTCTGTCAGCAAGGTTTACTTTGTACATTTGGTTGTCCTTTCGCAGGCAGCACAGGTTCCAGGGCGAGCGAGCGACGGGGCGGCAGTGCACTAAGCGCCCAACAGAAATGTCGAAAGGAACTTCTTTTGGAAAAGCTCAGAGAACAACTGATCAAAGCAAAACGATTTACTGTCAAAATGTATGACTCTCATTAAAGCAATATATACCGAAGCAAACGCATATCTGTAATTCGTGTTCGTAACACCAAGTTTAAAGGGACAGTTCGCACAAAATTTAAAAAAAAATAATGTTTGGGATTCAAGCTTCATTTTTGAGTGAATTTCATCACAGATGCATATTTTTGCGTTTACAGTATACTGGAGATCTACATTCCCATCCGTCAGTTCTTCTATAACCTCATCCACCCAGAATACAGCGCTGTGACCGACGTTTATGTCGTCATGTTTCTGGCCGACACGGTTGATTTCATCATCATTGTTTTTGGATTCTGGGCTTTTGGGGTGCGTTTTGCGTCTTTGCAGTGTCGCCGACAAGATATCCTGTTAGAGAAAAGCAGTTCGTGTAACATCTCACATTGTTCTCACAGAAACATTCGGCAGCTGCTGACATCACTTCCTCTCTGTCAGAGGATCAGGTACCTGAGGCGTTTCTGGTGATGGTACTGATCCAGTTTGGTACGATGGTGGTAGATCGTGCGCTGTACCTGAGGAAGACTGTCATGGGGAAGGTCATCTTTCAGGTCATCCTGGTCTTCGGCATTCACTTTTGGATGTTCTTTATTCTACCAGGAGTCACTGAGAGGTACAATAGCTAACAACGTGTTCATTTTTGGAGTATTTAGAAGTTTCCAGTGATGTAATATGTGATTTTTGCACTTTTTATAGGCGTTTCAGCCAGAACACGGTGGCTCAGCTGTGGTACTTTGTGAAGTGCATCTACTTCGGTCTGTCTGCTTATCAGATCCGCTGTGGCTACCCCACCCGCGTGCTGGGCAACTTCCTGACCAAGAGCTATAATTACGTTAATCTCTTCCTCTTCCAGGGGTAAGAAATAAAACTAAAGTCCAAGAAACCACAATCCAGTCTGTTCAACCACATTACATCTAAGGAGCGGATCTTTAGCTTCTGTGATAATATTTATGATCCACATTTACTGGAAAACATCCACCTGATCTTCCAGAAGAACTTCTTGATTTTATTAGTGAACTTTTTATCTTTTGTCATATAACAGTGTCTCTTTAAAGCTGCAATGTGTTTGTTTTACGTCATACTGCCAACTCTGTTTGAAAAACAAATTGCGGGTTACTTTTCATATCTTTACTGTGTGTGAGTGGAAGTCAGGGTTGCCAGATCTCATTTAAACTGTTTAAACTGGATTCATTTTGTTCGTCAGCTGTCATTTTTAAGGTAAGATGACGTTATTAATGAAAACTGACCGTTTAAAATGAATAATTTAGACGGTTTCAAAGTTACAGCATCAATGATCGTGGACTGCACTTAACTTCCAGTGCACATTCACAAACAATAGAGTGCCTGTAGATTATTTCTGATAACACGCAAAAGAAACCAAACCGTTACTGGGTTAAACTTGCCTATCCAATATTTAGAATTTAGACTGCGATACCAATATCGACCGCTAGATGTCAATGTACCATACCGTTTCTTTAAATGCAACCAAACTAAAGGACTCATTCAACAATTGTTTGTATTTAATTAAATGAACATACAACAAAATTCAAGAAATCGTTTATTTAATGCAATTATTATACAATAAAACATGAATATAAATTAACATTAACATAAATGTTATATTATTAGACACTAGCCAAACACAAACCGGAAGTTAAATGCAGTCCCGGCGCGCAAGTCCGATGCAACGGTCTATAGCCCACTTTGCAAGATTTAAACACTGATCCATCAGCACTTCTGGTTTCATTTTTTATTTTAGTTTTTTAAATCGTACGTATATATTTAAATCTTACAGATATTCGATTAACATTTGATTTGGTTATAAATGTTCTGTTGGTTGTACTTTGTTCAAATGTTTCTAAGGTGACCTCTGGACCAGCCATGTATACGTTTTAAAAAAGTGGTCTATACAGTGATTTTCAAGAAGACATTTTGTGTAATGCATAAAAAGGATCGAAAATATGTGTTTTCGGAATAGGAGTGCCATATTTTGAGTCTAGTTGTTGGGACAGTTGTCAATCGCTATTGGGCTGGTTTTCTTGCGCAGATCTGGCAACCCTAGTTGATATCAAACCCATCTGAGAATCTTAGAAATCTTTAATTGATCATATGTGACCCTGGATCACAAAACCGGTCTAAGTAGCACGGAACATTTTTAGTAAAAGCCAAAAATACATTGTATGGGTCAAAATTATCGATTTTTCTTTTATGCAAAAATTAATTAAGATATTAAGTATAAATTAAATATATACAAATATATACCCTAAATATATAAAAACTTTTTTGTGAGTGGATGGCCTAGTGCCTCTGATTAACAACTTCAAAGGCAATTTTCTCAATATTTTGATTTTTTTACACCCTCAGATTCCAGAGATTTAAACGGTTGTATCTCCGCCAGATATTGTCCTAAACTTGTTGTAATATACAACACACTTACCGAATTAGCTTTTGGTTTCTCAGAAAAGATAACTCTATTTCACATTAAATCAACGTGTAGATTCCGGCTGGTGCCGTTCCTGACGGAGCTGCGTGCGGTGATGGATTGGGTGTGGACAGACACAACTCTCAGTCTGTCCAGCTGGATCTGTGTGGAGGATATCTACGCTCATATATTTGTGCTCAAGTGCTGGAGGGAATCTGAGAAGGTGAGGCTTCTTTCCAGTCTTAACACTTGATAAATATCAAAAGATTCACTGTATGACAGCCCAGCGATGTTTAAATAATAAATGTGTCAAAAATGTCTGAGTCTCTATTCCATCATTGTTTCATTCGTGGGGGTTTAAAGGAAAGCATCAATATTATTATTATGCATGCTTTTATTTTTTTGACCGAATTAAAAATAATAAACACCAGTCATATGAATGGTGAAAGACGTGATGTTTGATTTATGAATAAATATTACACTATAAAAACGTTTCAGACCTCAAAATGTTGTAGTGACTTGTTGCATCGGCACAAGTGTCAACTTGTGGCAACAGTTTGTAACTGCAACAAGTCACTAGAAAATGTTTAGCTTAAAAGGTCTAATCAAAACTAAGAAATGATTTCTGCCAAATATGTATAACCACATGCAGGCTGTTTATTAACTTTATGGATTATAGAATTGAATGAATGTGCGGTCAGATGTGCATTTATGAAAATAGCTTTGAATACCTGGCTGATGAAAAATCCCATAGCTGCAGACTAATGAAAGTGGTTTGATGTGTTTTCAGAGGTATCCTCAGCCTCGGGGACAGAAAAAGAAGAAGGTGGTGAAGTACGGTATGGGCGGCATGATCGTGATGTTGCTCATCTGTATCGTCTGGTTTCCGCTGCTCTTCATGTCTCTGGTCAAATCGGTGGCTGGAGTCGTCAACAAACCCCTGGACGTGTCTGTCACCATCACACTGGGGGGTTTTCAGGTAAACCCTTAAATAACCCTTCAGATTACATCGTAGTGACATTTTCCTGGTTGTCATGTTGTTTTTTATTTGAATTGTTGCTTTATAGCCCATCTTCACTATGAGTGCTCAGCAGAATCAACTGAAGGAGATTACAGAATCAGATTTCCTGGCTTTTATGAATTCATACAATTATGAACCTGTAAGTCCACTGGCTGAATATAACTATTAACATCAGTATTGTGTGTGTAAATATAAAATAAATATAAATAAAGTATTATTATATTTAATCTAATATAAAATCCTTCATTTTGTTAGACACACTTTAGTTTAATTTAGTATGAAGCATGACACAATACTGCTATTGAACATCTTTCCCAGAGTGCACTGCAGTTTTTGGAGGCATACACGGCTGAGGATGTGACTGTGGCGGAGCTGGAAGGAAGCTCAAACTCCCTGTGGACCATCAGCCCTCCAAGCAGGAAGAATCTAATGGACGTCCTGAGTAAAGAAGACCAGTTTCCTGTTACTATGTCCTGGAGCATCCAAAGGTTAATAGAAGAACACAGAATATGGTGTTTTACTTTCACTTCAGCCAACTGAGGAAAAGTCTCTATTCATACACAGATTTCAGAATCACTTGTTTTTTGTGTGTATAATAGTAATGGATTATATACACGTTTAAAAACGTTATTGTTGTCATTGTTTTTATTAACGTATTTATAATAACAAAAAATAATTTAACCCTTTTTATATCTATATGTTATATTTTTCATATTTTTATTATTTGATCCAAATAAAATAAATAAATAAAAATGTGTAGTTTCAAATGCCAAAGAACATAACTATAAGAAACAAAACATTCTTAAGGGATACTCACCAAAAATGAAAATTCAGTCATCACCTACAGTATCTCACAGAAGTGAGTACACCCCTCACATTTTTGTAAATATTTTATTATATCTTTTCATGTGACAACACTGAAGAAATGACACACCGCTTGTGTAACAGTGTAAATGTGCTGTCCCCTCAAAATAACTCAACACACAGCCATTCATGTCTAAACCGCTGGCAACAAAAGTGAGTACACCCCTAGGGGATTCAATGAGGAACAGTATTATTTATGTAATTCATGACAGAATTTTCATTTTTGGGTAACCCTTTAGCACCAACGTACTTGTAAATACCATGACACACACCCAAAATATTTTTTGCTGTAGTGTGGTGCAGTTTGATGTTTAACACATTCATTGATGATGCATTATGTTTCTGTCTCCTTCAGGAATCTGAGTCTGGGAGCAAAAGCTGAATTTGCGATGGACAAACATGTCACATATCTAGACATGAATACCAGACAAGAGCTGATAGCTTTGCTTAACGGAACCAGCAAAAAAGCTGTGTATGTAAACTGAAAAAAAACGTGTTTAAATGACACACTTCAACACTGTATATTGATTTCTTTGTTCTTTCTTTTTAGGGTAATAGAGAAAGTGTTTCCATGCTTCATTCGAGCACCAAGCGATTCCAACGCCAAACCAATAGATCATCTTTACAGAGGTAATTAAAATGCCCTTTCTATATTGCTTTTGCTCATTTTTACCTAAAACAAATAAAGTATAAACCGAATCATATATAAAAATACTATAAACCTATGCATTTATTTGTTGAATGTGAAACGCTCCCTTTCACTTCAGCTGATGGTTATAAAAGCATCCTGCTGGACTTGGAGAGGTCTCATAACGGCAGCGAGGAGATCCAGGAGTGGTGGATCGTGGACCAGCCATCGGCAGGAAAGATCCAGATTAGATCAGAGGCAAAGTCAGAGAAGAAACGAAATGCTGGACTGCACCTTTATGTCTTCAGTGATAAAGTCAGTCCTCCCAGTCTGGGCTTTCTGGCAGGATATGGGTAAGTCATACAATACTTTAATGGGATAGTTCCCAAAAATGAAAATTCTGTCATCATTTATTCACCCTCATGTCAGTCAAAACCTGTATGTGACTCTTTCATCTGTGGAACACAAAAGGAGATATTTTGAGAAATGTCTCGGTGATTTTGCATCCATGCAGTTGGAAGCCAATGGGGGCCAATGTTGTTTGGTCACCAACGTTCTTCAAAATTTCATTTTTTGAGTTCTGCAGAAGAAAGAAAGTCATACAGGTTTGGAGTGACATGACGACGATTAAATGAGGGGAAAAAATCATTTTTGAACTATCCCTTTAATTTTTAAGTTGCCCAGGAGAACTGGACTGGTCAATCATATGCACTGGATATATCAAGTATGCAAAATAGTGTGCTATGATTTCCATCTTTTTGTCTCTCACAGTATAATGGGTCTGTATGCATCCGTGGTGCTGGTGATCGGGAAGTTCGTCCGCGAGTTCTTCAGCGGCATCTCGCATTCCATCATGTTCGAAGAGCTTCCTTGCGTGGACCGCATCCTCAAACTCTGCACAGACATCTTCCTCGTGCGTGAGACGGGAGAGCTGGAGCTTGAGGAAGACCTGTATGCCAAACTGATCTTCCTTTATCGGTCACCAGAGACTATGATCAAATGGACCAGAGAGAAGACCAAATGAGCCTTCTGAGATACTGGAGAACCAACAGAGATCCCTGTCCTAGCGGGAGGTGTCCGTATCACAAGCGCTCTTATAGACTGTGAGAAAGAAATGGCCTCAATGCTCGAGGTCCTACTGCCTACTATAATGTGACCGACAGGTGAAAAAGCTGTCGGACAGTACCGAAGTGTCCTGTTCGTACCTTAATCTGAGGTTACCTTTAGGACAATAGAAGCTGCGAGGAGGATGCAACTGATGGGATCTGGTTATAGGGCTTTAGCGCCACCTGTCTGTTGGGAATTGTTTATCGTGCGTTGTGCAATATACTGTCCTGGTAGCTGCCCGTAAACTTGAACAAAGGTGATCGTGACGAAAAGACACTAGCCACTTTCTTTAGAGAAAACTGTTCCTGGACCTAAGGATATTTAAAAATTGAATCGGAATTATGATCTGTTGCCTTATTTTAGCTTGAACCTAAGACTGAAGGGTTCTCAGGAAACAAAACATACACTAAGACTTTTCAAAGTGACTCAACAGAGCAACACTTCACTGCTGTCATTGTTGTGTTGAGGAACATGTGGTGTAATTGTGGATCAATATCATGAGCATAAAGCACATTTTTGAAACATACTATTGTTGTCTGTGTTCATTGTGTGTGTGTACCTTCTATGAATGCACGTGTATGTACATAATGTTTAAGGTTTAGTGTATGAAATTTAGCGGCATCTAGTGGTGAGGTTGCGAATTGCAACCAATGGCTCACTCCACCCTCCCTTTTAAAGCACTATGGTGGCTGACACAGGACTAAGATGTCGTCACGTTTTCGCTTCTTTGTCGAAGGAGATAACATATTCTATGAAACGCGCTCTGTAGAGCAGCTTGTCCGTTTAGGGCTACTGTAGAAACAACATGGTGGATTCCATGAAAGGGGACCCGCGATGTATATGTAGCTACTCATTCTAAGGTCATAAAAATATAACGCTTCATTTTGCAAGGTCTTTATACACCTCTGAAGACATAGTTATGTACATTGTATTGCATTTCTGTCAATAGATCCTCCAAAAAATTACACATTGGACCTTAAAAAGGTGTAACCACTAGTGTCAGCATACCCACTAATTATGAGACCAACATTTTTCTTAGAAAGTCAACGTCTTATTTTATTCATTCATTTATATTTTCAGCCCATGCAATAACAATTCATGATTCTGTGTCCAATAGAGAAATTGTTCCCTGAAATTTCAAAACACACCTACATTTCTAACAAAAGAAAATTAGGATCTACTTTAAAGTCTAAGGTCTGTTATATACATACAATATTAAGGTAGTTCATGCATTTATGCGAGGAGTCCTGCTTAGTTTCTGATGCCATTCCACATAACAAAGGCTGGTGTTTAGATTTGAAACGAATCGGCTATTATATGAGTTATACTATTTTTAAACAATAGTTAAAAGGACTTTGTAAACTCATTCCCTTTTTAAGGTTAGTGCAGGCACTGTCAATCTCCAGCATGTAGAAAGAACTACTGTTCCTCATATCATTTAAAATGATGATTCTCTAGTAAGCTAACATAAAACAAACTTTGGGGAATAATTCGTTTGAAACAAAAACCTGGTTAAACCATAAAAAGTTCAACACTAGTTTTATATAGTGCGTGATAACAGTATGACATGCATTAATATGCAACAGTCAGGAATGCCTCAATAATGTTAATATGAAGTTGACCGAGAGTTAACCAAAATAGGCATGTTCCAAAGTGAATAAAGTACAACCCTGCACAAAGTATTGCATAAAGGCCTCTGTATGGATAGTGTAGATCTTTTCAATATTTCCAGGTGACATTTTTCTCATAAATGATTCTGAAAACATCTTAAACACAAACAGCCCCAGTCCAGGAATAAAATAATTTAGGATCACCAGCATTAACAGATTCATGCTTATACCTTCATGGAGGAGTCAGGCAACAGATGGAGTATGTTTAAAATGCAAGTGTCTGAGCAGCTCTGAACTTCAGAATCGGCCCTTCTTTAGCAGAGAATGAGCTCTGATGCGGGATCAGATGTTTAACAGAGCCCACCAGCATACTCATCCTCTTCCTCTGGCTGGGCGGCTCCGGCGTTCACGCCCGTGTCTCCACCGGCAGCAGCGGCTGATTTCTTCTTCCCTCCTCCAGGCACTTTCAGACTGATGGCCAGCTTTGCATACTGGAGAATAAGACAGAGATGATTCAAGTTCATGTGTGGACGTGTAAAACAGATCAAAGTTTGGTCTGTAAAGGTAAAAATTTGAATAAAAAGGTAAATTATTATAATGTACAAACATTCGGTTTTATTATTCAATTATTCACAATACATTACGGATACAAATTAGGGTCATTATTTTGCTTTATTGTCATGAGGGGACACTTGAATTGACAAACAAAAGACCCAAAAGAGACGGAAAATCTGAGAAAACTACAGGAACTACAACAAGTTCTCTAAACTATGGAAATAATATGGGAAAGTCTGTGTTGACATCATACCTCCCAAATTCTAGAAAAAAAATATAGTATAAACCAGAATAATATTATTTTAAAAGATTTAACTTGTAGGTTTACAAGATGTACAGTGGATAACTCACGTCATTGTCCATGTACTTCAGCAGGGGTGAATTACAAACACGAGCCACCTGATCTTCATCTTGCTGATCAAAACCCTGCAGAAGCTGCTCCATCGCAAGACAGTCTTCACTCCCACTGAATCCTGGGATACTGTAGCTTTCTCGCACACACTTATCTGCCGCCACGTAATCTGCTCTGTGAAGATGCACCAGCACTTGTGCGATGGTTTTCTGAGTACGAAAAAAATACATGTCCAATAATGTCTTTATAGTGGACATCACTGAATACACTTGTCAGAATTAAAGTGCACTATTGAGACAGACCTTATAACAAGTTGGATAATTTTCTATTTCTTTGTACATGTTCTTCTCTTTCTGAATTGACTTTGCCGCTTCGTCGTACCTGAAATAATTGATCACGTTCAAATCACAAACTAGAAAATCCAACATAAATATTAAAACCAATGTTTTAATTCTGTGTGGTTTTTTTTATTTATGTTTTTTAAAAGACCAAACAAATAGGCAAAAGTTACTTTTGATGTCTAACAAGAAGTCTTGAAGCTTTGCCAATGAGCTCCACTGCTTGCCGTAATCGTTCCTCATTCTAGGAGTAGAAACGTGACAAAAATTGATGGTCCAGTCAGATTTACGTTGGTGTTTCTTTTATTTTGTTAAAACAATTAATATAAATTCAATGCAGTTTTCGAGTAAAGGCCTAAAAAATCCTACATGCTCACCTCAAACACAGAAGCAGCTTGCTGGTACAGGTTCACAGCTTTAGATGAATCCAAAGGCTCTATCAACCTGTAAATAGCAAGTTGTTTTTCTATATGAATAAATGTATGAAGGATCCTGAATAAATATCTGATACATAACCAGTTTTTCCAAGTTGTGTTTTAAACACTTACTTTCCAGCTCTGTCAAGAGCCATGGCTGCAGTGTCGGGTGTGCCGTTTTCCACATACATCATGCTGGCTTTCTCTATGTACTGCACTGCTTCAGGGATCTTCTGCATATCCTGAAGAACATAGACAAGTTAACTTCCGGTCTGTGTTTGGTTATCGGTCCGTCAAGTGGCTAGTAATATAACAATTTTATATTTCATTTATACTAAAATGAATTTATATTCCTATTTAATTGTATTAAATTCGATTAAAACTACTCAGCAATTATTTATTATTTGCGGCGGTCTCCCAGAAGTTAAGTTTGGAACACATAACTTTTGTTTGTTGTTGTCGCTAAAACAATCTATATTTAATTTTTTTGTCGAATAGCGACTTAAAAACACACATCTTTCATTTTTTAAGGTTGGCAGCCGCAGTCTCCATCCACTTTTATTGTATGGAAAAAGAAGCTTGGAATGACGTGGGTTTATTTTGGGGGATTATCCCTTTAAGAATATGGTTAAATCCTATTTAAAAACTATTAACAAACCTCATGAAAATAGATACATAACGAATGACTGTATGTCATATATGCATTGAATTGTTACAAACTTTGATACAAACAATTACTGTAACAATGTAGAATTTTACCCAGTTTTTGGACAGGCAGCTTGTTAAAGGGATACTTCACCCAAAAATGAAAATTCTGTCATCATTTACTCACCTTCGAGTTGTTCCAAATCTGTATAAATGTCTTTGTTCTGATGAACACATAGAAAGATATTTGGAAGAATGCTTATAACCAGACAGATTGACTGCCATAGTAGGAAAAAATACAATGTTAGTCAAAAGTGCCCCAGAACTGTTTAATGTCGTACATTCTTCAAAAATGTCTTCTTTTGTGTTCAACAGAACAAAAAAATGATAAAATAAATTTTCCTACTTTGGGAGTCAATGGGGGGCAAGATTTGTTTGGTTACAAGCATTCTTCCAAATATCTTTCTCTGTTCTCTGGACGATGTTTGGGTGAAGTATCCTTTTAAATCTGTAATAAAATTGTGAACTCACCTTCAGGGTCATGCCTGCTTGCTCGAGTGCCCTGCATATTGAAAGTCATTTGTATTTATAGAAAAGTACAATAATCTGATTAATAACTCAATTAAGATTGATATACTCACTTGGCAGCATGAAAAAGGCTGGAGAATGAGTCAAGGTCAAAGAAAAATGTATTAAAGGTATTCTTAAATGTATATAGTGTGAATGCATTCAGACAGACAGCACAACACAACACAGAGGCCTGAAGGATACGATCTGTTATTGGTGTGTGCCTCCGCCTCCTGTAAATACGCATCTTTAGCCAGTTCAAGCTGTCTGGCGTTTTTAAAGGCAACAGCTGGGACGAGAAATACAAAAACAGATCTCAGATCAGTGTTTTGTATAGTACAGAAATATATCAAGGGGATGTTAAAAGAGCAACCCACCTGCTTTGGCATATTCTGATGCAGCACTATCATAATCAGGCTTCCACTTCATAAAACTCGTCTTCAAACTGAATTTAAAAACAATGTGATCAGTTACGGTTTGGTTCATTTGGTACATTGATTAACTTTACCCTAAGTTATATAGGCTACTTAAACTACCGTATAGAGCTAGCTATATATGCTTATGATGTTGCTGTAGAAAGTGATGTTGAGTCCAATTTATCTCAAAACATTAAACACTCACAATCACTTACTATTTTTCCGCCTTGTCAATGTGCTCATGAGCTTCGTTGATTTTTTGAGCCATGGTTTTAAAACAGCCCTTTAAACATAAATGATTTTGTTTATAAATAAATGACTAGGGTACTTCCAGCTCAAACGCTGTATACATCGCCTGATGATGACGCTGACGTTTGCTTCCGGGTTGGCTCGCAGTCTGTAGTGCGGTTGTTGTCCTTTAGGGGGCGCCTAAGGGATAGAAGCTCAATCCCCTTTGATAAGTTTTTGTCCGACTGACTTTGTACATCGCCTCTATAAATATAATATACATAAGTAAAGTGATCACCAAACGATTATGATTCATTTTAACGTTAAGTAAATGTGCATACAAATAACAGATACCACGTTCAATCGCATTAATACCCTTTAAAGTCACCCTGGCATGGTGTTACAGCATTTATGTTAAAATATTTTTGTGTGAAAATTCTTTCTAAATGGGTAAAATAAACTATGTTGAATTAATATAAATGTCTGGGAAAACAATCAATTACACAAATAGTAACATTTAAAAAAGCATAAAAAATCCAGCAGGGTCAAAATAAAGTTTAAATATATATATATACACTCACCTAAAGGATTATTAGGAACACCATACTAATACGGTGTTTGACCCCCTTTCGCCTTCAGAACTGCCTTAATTCTACGTGGCATTGATTCAACAAGGTGCTGAAAGCATTCTTTAGAAATGTTGGCCCATATTGATAGGATAGCATCTTGCAGTTGATGGAGATTTGTGGGATGCACATCCAGGGCACGAAGCTCCCGTTCCACCACATCCCAAAGATGTTCTATCGGGTTGAGATCTGGTGACTGTGGGGGCCATTCTAGTACAGTGAACTCATTGTCATGTTCAAGAAACCAATTTGAAATGATTCGAGCTTTGTGACATGGTGCATTATCCTGCTGGAAGTAGCCATTAGAGGATGGGTACATGGTGGTCATAAAGGGATGGACATGGTCAGAAACAATGCTCAGGTAGGCCGTGGCATTTAAACGATGCCCAATTGGCACTAAGGGGCCTAAAGTGTGCCAAGAAAACATCCCCCACACCATTACACCACCACCACCAGCCTGCACAGTGGTAACAAGGCATGATGGATCCATGTTCTCATTCTGTTTACGCCAAATTCTGACTCTACCATTTGAATGTCTCAACAGAAATCGAGACTCATCAGACCAGGCAACATTTTTCCAGTCTTCAACTGTCCAATTTTGGTGAGCTCGTGCAAATTGTAGCCTCTTTTTCCTATTTGTAGTGGAGATGAGTGGTACCCGGTGGGGTCTTCTGCTGTTGTAGCCCATCTGCCTCAAGGTTGTGCGTGTTGTGGCTTCACAAATGCTTTGCTGCATACCTCGGTTGTAACGAGTGGTTATTTCAGTCAAAGTTGCTCTTCTATCAGCTTGAATCAGTCGGCCCATTCTCCTCTGACCTCTAGCATCAACAAGGCATTTTCGCCCACAGGACTGCCGCATACTGGATGTTTTTCCCTTTTCACACCATTCTTTGTAAACCCTAGAAATGGTTGTGCGTGAAAATCCCAGTAACTGAGCAGATTGTGAAATACTCAGACCGGCCCGTCTGGCACCAACAACCATGCCACGCTCAAAATTGCTTAAATCACCTTTCTTTCCCATTCTGACATTCAGTTTGGAGTTCAGGAGATTGTCTTGACCAGGACCACACCCCTAAATGCATTGAAGCAACTGCCATGTGATTGGTTGATTAGATAATTGCATTAATGAGAAATTGAACAGGTGTTCCTAATAATCCTTTAGGTGAGTGTATATATGACTCATGGCACATTGCCACAAAGAATGTTTAGAAATATAAATTGGAATAAAGTGGTGATCAGTGAACAATATTGTTGGTAAATAATATAGTAAAAGAGGTTACATTTTACATGGTATATATCCAGCACAATAAGGGTGTTAAGAGAGATTTCATTGAAGTATTGTTTATTCCTGTGATTTCTGTTCAATAGAAAAATAATCTATTATCCAGCTGTTTTGTAATTGCATATACTAAGATTATTTGGGTGGATATGAAAAACTTTTTTTAGACGAAAAGCTTAAAACCTCAGGAATGTTTACGGCTGCGCCACATATGGAAAAAAGCGAGATGAGACCGTAAGTGACCATCATGATGGATTAAGAATATATCTTCACATAGTTGACCAAATTAAAATGTCTTTTTGCATAAAAGTAGAGTTTCAAATAAAAAAAAGCTGCATCGGTCAAATAATAATAATACAAACAAAAGCAAAAATATATATATATACAAACATAAACAGTTACGATTATATTGATTAGATACATAACGCGAGTTACGTTTATGTATATTTCTTTTAAATTTAAAAGTAAAGTTACAATATTTATTTATATTATAATCTGCGCAACCGTGCGTTGCTTATCTTCCAATTGAGCGTTTTTTGTCAGCGAAGTCCACTTGAATGGATATCGTGCTCAGGGAGTAGGGAGCAGTGAACACTGCGTAGGAACCCTAACGACTAACAGACATTGGACTCTGGCTTTTTTGTTTATTGTTGTACATGTTATTGAATATATACTGTTAGATATATTCTGCATAATGTACATTGTTTTTGTATACTGTGTAAAGAAAATAAAAAACGCAAAGAAAACGTCCACCACACTTAAGGCCCGATTCACATTTCGCGTCTTTTCCGCGTGCATATTCGTTATTTTAAATGTAGACGCGCGGCAGGCGCTCGCAAGTAGGGCGCGACGCGGTCGCGGCGCTATGCGGTGCGCACATTTTTCTAGGCGCGTCGGCGCCGCATCGAGATGGAAATAGTTCAACTCTTCGGAGTGCCGCGCGCGCACAGCGGGTCACTGAAGAGAAAACGCGAAATGTGAATCGGGCCTAAGGCCCGCCCATTTTAGGACGCAAGATAGCACACAATAAAAGTTCGATCTGTCAATACTGTTCACCATTGAATACAATTAACTGTTTAGCCGTTTTATATAAGGTTTGCTCTGAAACTACACTGATTTTTAAATATCCCATGAAGTAATATTCATTTAAGTGATTTTATTTTTCATGTTCATGAAACAACGTTTCAAGTGCTAACGTTGTTTGTTTAGTTAATGGCTTCTTTATAGTTTTGAAATGAATTACAAATCAAACACTCACCTACAAAGTGCGGTGTTGATGATAGAAATTAATTTCAATATATATTTATGATAATGGAGCCAAAGATGTGTGTACATAATGTTGTGCATAATAAAAAATACCAAAACAAGTTACATTGTTGGCATTTCTTTAATAAACAATTGCCAAATGGGGAACAAAATCTTATTACAAAAAAAGACATTGTTGCTTATCTCCTTGAAATCGATTAAATGTCTCTTTACTCTCAATTTTACAATGGCTATAGACAACAGCTGGTGGGGAACCGGTGAGAAAACACAGCTTAGGTCCTATCGCTTGCTCAGTAGCCAGCGTTTCAAATGAGCCCAATCACACAAGTGCTACCAGTGTCTCTGTGGAGTCCTATAAGAGCCCCTCCACTGAACTGAACCTTGTGACAGAGCCCACAATCATCAAATTAATTGAAAACAAAATCTGACGCAAAAACAAAAATAAGGAAAACAACTTACATTACTGGTCATTTGCATCATGTGCAGATACAGCACATTCACACCTTTTTTTGTTTCCACCTACTTTATTCAGTAGTGCAAAACATTGTAATACTAGTCTGTCCTTATCCAATTAAAGGAGACACTAAGGTACAGGTCATAAAAACACTTACCCCAGCGTAGCAAATGCACACTCAAAAAAGGTACGATTTTAATTTAAAAGACAGCAGTAGAATAAGATTACAAAACCAATTGGAGGGAAAAGAAAACAGTTCTACGAAACGGTATGAACGGGAAATAAAACAATTCCCCTCCCAACACAGCTTATACCTCCGGTTGTAATCCAAGCTGTTACTTCAGTGCCCTCGGACCCCTCATTATTAGAAATATTACAAATCAAGTGAGCTTTTAGACCACTTAGTGCTGACTCGAGGGCATCTGCATGTGTCTTTTAAAGTCTTCCTTTTCTGAGGCATCCGCCGT
Source organism: Triplophysa rosa (assembly GCF_024868665.1). Lineage (NCBI taxonomy): Eukaryota > Metazoa > Chordata > Actinopteri > Cypriniformes > Nemacheilidae > Triplophysa > Triplophysa rosa. The sequence goes on from NC_079912.1 coordinate 8,044,100, forward strand.
TAGTAAGTTCAACAACATGCTGCATCTGCGCCAATCAAAAAGGGAGTCCTCTGCCCCTCAGTGCCACTGTGTTCACATGGGGAACGTACCCGAGCGGAAGGGGTGGCGCCCCTGATTGGGATGGCGAACTCCAGGCTTGGCCAGGTGGGGGTGGGGGTACAGAAGGTGGCAGGGGCCCAGGCCCCACGGGCAGCAGGCTGTGATTGTACTCGAAGCGATGGTCCTTGTCACCACTGAAAACCAAGCTGCTGCTGCCTCCGCTGGCTGCTGCGCTGACCGCAACTCCATGAGGAAAGGTCTCTGGGGCGAGAGGTGGGTGGGGAGGCATTCCTCCCCCCATCATGTGGCCGAGGTAGCTATCCGCAAAGCCTGCGTGGGGAAAGGGCGGAGGTGGTCGGCTGTAGTCTGCTCCATACTTGGGTCCTTCCGTGGGTCTGGGTGGGGGTGGATAGTCAGGTTCTGGGGGTCTGGGAGCTTCTCCTGAGGCTGTGGAAGGGGGCAGACTTGGTTTGAGCTCGGGGGCCTGTCGGTAGTCCAGATCTGCACAGGGAGGGGGTTCTGGAGGTTCTGGGGGTCTCTGGTCAGGTGGTAGAATGGATAGAGACTCTAAAACTCTGGAGCCACCCCCTTCAGTTACTGCAACAAAATAAAGACAGTGAAACGGTTAACAATGTGTCGTAAACAGATTATGATTATGAGGTTTCATGTGTTGGTTGAGGTTACCTGGAGATACAGGGCTGGGCTCAGGTGGCGGCTTTATCTCAGCTGGCAGTGGAGGTGCAGAGTTCCCACCTGCTGCATTCAACATGGCACCTTCTGCCCCCTCGAACCCAATGACGTCTCCTGCCGCACCTTGTTGGACTTTGAGAAGCTGAGCCAGAAGCATGGTGACAGCAGTCTGCGTGACTGCGGCCGAGGCCTCTCCGTCTCCCTTAACCTGCTGCTGGGGGGTGGGCGGCGAAGGGGGCTTTGGCATGGGTGGGGTGCGAGGCACTCCTCCCCCTCCTGGAGGAGGCTGAGGGGGTTTGGAGACCTTGGGTAGCGGAGGTGGTTCCGGGGGTCTTTCGGACTCCAACGGGGCAGGGGGCAAAGCCTTGGTAAGCTGCTGCAGCGTTTCTGGGTTCATCTTTGAACCCATGGTCTGGGCGAACTGGGCTGAACCCACCGGGCCGCTCTTGGACTGGAAGAGGTTCAGGAGTACAGCTAGCTGTTCTTGTGTCAGTTGGGAGTTGGGAGCTTTAGGGTCTACAAGAAAGACAACACGTGAGATTCTCGCTTTAATAGGAAACTCATTCACTTTCAATTCAAGGCAGCAGATGCAAAGAAAAAGCAGAAACCAATCAATATACAATTCACTGCGAGGAGTTTAAAGTCCAAGGGTCTATTTCTGAGTCAGCATACTTAGACAAATACAGGTTTACACACACATCACACAGAAACGTTATAAAAACAATACCATCATATATTTTCCTTAAAGGGGTCATATGGCACGAATACGTGTTTTTCTGTGTCTGGTGTGATATAAGTTGCCCACGCATGTATTAGGCACGTTCTATCTAAAAGCGAAAGCTCACCCAGACCTCCCTGAAACGCCTCATGTAACCACACCTCCACAAATCTACGTCAGTTCATGGTTTGATTTGACTAAGACCGGCAAAATGTATAGTCAAGTAAGGTGGGCGTACCTGTCAGTACAATTGCGTTGGAACCTGATGTTCCAAATATGGTAAGAGGCGTTACATTTCCGTCACACGCTTGCAGTATTCGACCAATCACTACGCACTGGTTAACTGGCCAATCACAGCACACATCGCTCTTCAGAGCGATGAGCTTTGTAAAAAATCTGCGCGTTTCAGAGATGGGGCAAAGAGGACATTCAAACATGCACAGTATGTGGAAAATACTGTGTTTTTGTACCTTAAATCTTGAATACACATTGCATTACATCTGAAACAAATGATAATATTTGTTTCAGCCGTGTCATATGACCCCTTTAAACCAGCTGTAGCTTGTGAAGAGTGTAAGTGCACAAAGATTGTCTAAACACAATAACTGACAACGGTAGGGTTTCTAGCAGTGCACGCAGGTTCTCTGAGTATTTCTGCGGCTATTCTTACCCAACAGGGCTGCAGCAGCAGCGCTCTGACCTTTGTGTCCTCCAGCAGGAGGGAAGCCCTGCGGTGTGTTGCTGCGGCTGTCGTCCAAACCCAGCTCCTTCCGAGGGGCTTTGGGGGCGGTCAGTTCTTCAGGCATCTGCTTCTGTCTGCGCCGTTTCTTACTCCATAGTTCATGGCAGTCTTGCCACAGAGGAAGACTAGAGAGAGATATTGAACATGAAACGTTGACCAAGCGATTTCTGAATTCGACTTTTAAACTGATTATTTTGAACATCAATGTATTGCCTAAATAAAGATGTGTGAAGCTTGCAGGTTTATTTAAAGCTAGTTTGACAATTAAATGCGTATGCAATTCTACATGCTCATCAGGATTTATCAAATAAAAACGTATTGTAAATGCATGAATACCACACGCTCTATTTTTTAAAGGAGGAAATGTACACAAAGATTTATACATGAGGGGATAAGGGATAGTTCACCCCTCATTTCAAACCTGTATGACTTTATTTCTTCTCCAGAACACAAAAGATATTTTAAAGAATGCTGGTAACCGAAAAATGGCAGTACCCACTGACTGCATTGGTTTTGTGTTCAGACAATTGAAGTGAATGGGTATCACTGCTGTTCAGTTACCATCATTCTTCAAAATATCTTCTTTTGTGTTCTACAGAAGAAAGAAAGTCATACAGGCTGAAATGACAAAGAGGGTGAAGTAAATGATGACAGAAAATTTGGATTAACTACTCCTTTAAAATGACTGACTGATCTGTGTTTTAGATAGCATTACATTACAAGAAAAATGATTACGGAAAAGTGCACAAAAACAGAGCTCATACTCAGGTGGGGGCATCTTGGCTGGGTCCACATCTTTGAGGAAATCGCTGTTGAGAGCTTGCTCTGCAGTGCAGCGCTTGCTCGGGTCCAACGCTAACATGTGGTCAAACAAATCCAGGGCCATCAGAGGAATACTGGAAGACAAACCAACAGTTACTAACACTGATCTTAAGGTATGTCATTGTGTACGTTTACATGCACCCTTTTAATTGCGATTATAATAGGATTTTGGCAATTACACTTTACCTCATGTAAACGCAATCATTCAATTTAAATAACGTGATTAAGATGATAATCGCAGTAAGCATAATCTAAGTAACATGTGCCACATCCATACGCCGGTTTTAATCGCAATATGAATGCATGTAAACACCTTAATTGCATTTATGTTGATCTGATCAAGGTGCGCATGTGCTTCTGTCACGCGCCTTAAGCATAAATTCATGGTAAACATGACAGTCTGAAGTTTTACTGTCAACACAACTTGCTTGCCTTACCTTCATACAGAAACAGAGCAAACGCGATGACAGCGTACACCACCGCTGCGGAGGCATTTTCCATCGTATTTCTATATTAATCAATGCGCTGAATAACCATAAAATACATCCACATAACGGTGTTTTGCATTTGACGCGAAAACATTAAAACAATACCCAGTAACACACACTTACTGTATCTGAGATCATCACTTGTGCTGTGTATTATAGCAAATAATCAGACTAATAATGTAAATGGGAGCAAAGAGGAGTTCTCATGTCATGTAAACATGTTACTATGATTTTAGGCCATGAACACACTTGACGTCTTTTTTGACAAGAGCGCTTTTTTAGTAAAAAGAAAAGCTGGCAGCGTTTGTGCATGAAGGCAGCTCAGCAAACAGGATTCATATAGGCAGAGTAACGGAAGTCTATTTGAATTATAAACTGAGACCGTCTTTACAAAAACCAACCACATATTTTAAAACTACGGTACTAATTTCTCGCTAGAAACGCAATCGAAAGTTATTAAAGGTGAAAAATCAACTGTAATTCATATAAAAATATGTTCAATGCAGCGATTTGGCCACCATTTTATTTTTTAGAGAAGGATCCTGCTCGACCAATCACCTTCCTCGCATGTTGTTATGGAAACGACAGGTCTCGCTACTCGCTTGCCATTGGTCAGCTGTCAAAAAAGATGCTTGACGTAGGGCGTTTTCTTCAGAAAAGTTGAACTTTTTTCAACTTAAAAAGGCGCTCGGAGCTGAAGAAAAAGACGCCGGCGGTGGAGTTTAAAAAAGTGCTCGTGACTTTTTTGGAAAACAAGGTTTACTCCATGAGATTATAATGTAAAACACACGCTGGCAGCTTCAAAAAAGAAGTCAAGTGTGAACATGGCCTTACTCTGATTATTGGAAATAATCGCATTTTTGATGCGCATGTAAACGTAGTCATTGTCAATGTGTTGACATTGACACGTGCTCAAAGAACATGTCAAAACCACCAGTAACTGGTATTACCAGTTATAAATTACTAATGGGAATTTAATTTACTTGGGTCACGCCTAACACGGAGAGTCTGGGATTATTGTGAATTATTGTGGATTTATTGTTAATTTAAATGACTATACAATTTAGACTAGGGGGGTGTAACGATACACTCAGCTCACGATTCGGTACATATCTCAATGCTGGGTTCACGATACGATACACATCTCAATATTTTGAACAAAATTCAAAAATGAAACTGAAATTCAAATAACATTTATTTTCAAAATTTCAGTTTCAGTAACTTATTTTAACTTAATAAAGAATTTAAACATTTTAAGGCTTAACTGAAATTAGAATTAAGATCAGTGTCAATTTTGACAGCACATTTTGATTTAGTTTTAGTCATAGTCTTTTGACTAAAATGCAATTTAGTTTCAGTCATCCCAATTTATCATAGTTTTAGTCTATTTTTAGTCGACAAAATCTACATTATATTAGTCTACTAAAATCTATCTGGATTAACTCATTTAATTGGTGTAATTAAATGTTCCATACAAAGATTTAACTGTTTCGACATAATTTACATTACCTTGGAATTAAATTAAACCAGGTCATTACCTTTATTTTTCAGAAAAGTTGAGTAACTACTGGATATGCATTGTTGTGTAACAGAGAATATTAGACCATGAACGACATGTAGCAGTTCATTCAGTCTCATTTTGACTCGACTGACTCGTTCGTTCAGTGAAGGCGTGTTCATTCAGTACATTCAACCAAATCGCTTCTCTGATCGGAACAGCGCTGGTTTCTTTTGGCTTACTTTATGTTCCATATCACGTTATGCAGCAGCTCACGTTAGCGGATAAACTAACATTGGCATATAAAAACGTTTGTGCTGCCTTTGAAATGAGTTTCGGGGTGACTCGCCTGCAGTCACGCTTCAAGTTTGCTGTGTTTTAACGGCGATTGTGAAGGAAAATATGAAGCTTTGTAAACCACTTGGAGACACAGATTGTGTCTTGTGCTTCTCTCTCTACCGCATATGTGAGATAAGCACACGTGACGCGCTGGTGCAGAGTAGGTAGCGTCTTGACCTCTGAACGAATAGAATTAAACATATCGTAAAATATCTCTCTACGATGCGCATCGTAACATTTTTGCATCGCGAAATATCGTAATACGAAGTATCGTTACACCCCTAATTTAGACTGCATGCAATGCATAGCTATACACTTCCCAACATGTCAAATGATTACATTAATAAGCATCAAGTACATAATGCACGTCCTTTGGTTTGCATTTCATTGCATTAGCACTTTAAAAGCGTTCTAATATAGCTAGCAAGTGAAAAAGAGAAAAAGAAATAACATTTCTACCTCTGAGCTCCATGAAGAAACAGGAGAACTTGAATTCATGCTATATTTATCAGACTCTTTGTAAATGTAGCGAGTCATCATCCGTCAACCTGTCACAAGCTGCGAGCCATTAAAAACAGACTAAACAGGTTTCGTTTATTTCAGATTACTCACAAAGCAAACTCTTCCCTCAGCCTCCGCCGGTACTGTTTCTTTGGTTTCATGGTGTTGAAGTAGGGCAGTTTGATCACATCTGGCCACACAGCAGGACAAGGGCTGCCACAGATACGACTGGATTGAACACGGTAAAATAGATTAGCTGAATGTCAGGCTTCTAAATAACAGGAATAACCAGACGGAAAAACATGTTACATGACATGAAAAACCAAATAATCATTGTTACCTTATCAGCTCCAGCTGTGCTAGCTCCTGGTTGGCTTGAAAGATGGGCTTCTTGGTGAAAAGCTCTCCCAGAATGCACCTGTGTGACAATGAAGGGTTTAGAACCTTGCGTATGGGGATGTTTATACTATTAATAGATCTGCATTTCTTAACCGCTTTCCTACCCGCAGCTCCACACGTCAATGGCGGGCGTGTATCTCTCTTCTCCTAGCAGCAGCTCGGGTGGGCGGTACCAGAGCGTGATCACCTTATTCGTGTAGGGCCGACTGGAGAATGCACAAGACATGTCAGAGTTTGCACGACGAACAGCTGGTAAACTTGCTGAATCGTGTCAGGATGATCGTCACGGTGAGTACATACCTCTCTTCAGAGTTATACAGTCGAGCCAATCCTAAATCTGCCAGCTTTATCTCACCCCTGTTGGTCGACACAAATTATAAACATAAATCAGTATCATTTAAGTTACAGCTGAAAGTTTGTTTCAACACATCTTTATTTGTGGAAAACTAACTTGTTATTAAGCAGGATGTTGGAGCATTTGATGTCCCGGTGCAGGAAGTTCTTCTTGTGGCAGTATTCGAGTCCTTCCAAAAGCTGCCTCATGAAAGACTTGATGTGACTCTCATTGAAGTGGACAAGACCAGACTCCAGGAGACCCATCAGATCATGGTCCATGTACTCAAACACCAGGTAGAATGCCCCTATTTGATTAAAACACAACCAATTACATGATTGAAATTAAATGGACCACCAACAACAATAAAAAAGTCATTTCTATGCCCCACCTTTATCATTCTTGAAGTCCAAGGCGTCTTCTTTATCAGTGACTATTTCCTTCATGTTGATGATGCTCTTGTGGTTCAGCTGCCGCAGGATCTTGATCTCCCTGATGGCTGTGATGGGAAAGCCCTCTTTCTCGTTGTCCAACCGAACTTTCTTTAGGGCCACCAACTCAGCTGAACAAGCAAAACCAGAAAGACAGTTTATCTTTGTGAAGTGATGCATACATGATGTGCATCAAAGCGTCCTGAGAACTGATTAAATTCGCTATGAAACGAAATAAGTCTGCAATTCGTAACATCATATTTCTAGAAGTTTGAAAATCATCTTACCTGTATCTTTGTCCTTCGCTTTGTACACCTGCCCGTAAGTACCTTCTCCAGTGATCCCGATGATTTCAAATTTATCAACACAGCGCTTTCCCCAGTCAATCTCCGTCTCCTTGATTTCTCCAAAGCGTGGACCACAAATTCTGCAATTAAACCACAAAAACTTATTTTGTGATGCTGCTTTCTAAATAAGAATCCAAAAAATTGCAAAGTAATGTCACGACGTCACAAACAGTTTTTTCAACCACACACTATCATTATTTCTGTGTGAAATGATCACAGAAGTGCTCGGATTAAAGCAGAGAGTTGCCCACTCACACGCATGAGACGCGTTTACAAACTCTCACTCTACCCAAATTAATCTCACACCGAACAACAGACCAACATATAAAGTAAATACAGCCTGACAACAAAACTGCTCTTATGATTGTCTTTCAGGATTGTGTTACATTGTTTTAATTATTATGCTTCACATCTTAACTAGACAGGTTTGGAACGAAACTAACGATTGCAGTTTCAGCTCGGACAAATCCGAGTGCGCGTTTATATCCGTCATTACGGTAAAAACACGTCATCAGAGTGTGTGGCGCTTATCACTGTATTCACGCTAATAGAGAAGCTGCGCTATTAGAGCTTTTCATCAAGTTGCACAGCGTTTCATGTTTTCAGGTTATTTTAAACTGTTTACATTTGAGAATACTGCGTTGTAGGGCTGTCACGATTATGAAATTTGGCTGACAATTAATTGTCTAATAAATCATTGCGATTATGACGATTAATTGTCTGTTTTAGAGCTTTGACTTTTAATTCTCATACATTTTCTATTCAGCTTTGAAACGACCATATTGTTCTGAATATAAAGACTATGTTCTTTTTCTTGGAAATACATTGGAAATAATTGTGTCATCATACTTTGGGGTTTAGGCTTTTATCTGTCATTAATACAACCGCCAAATACTTGTAAATTAAGTAAATTGATCAGGTGTGAATTGAAGCCACCATTAAAACGCTATCAGTCATAGAAAAGCTAGTCTGTTTTTTTCTCACTTGCAAGATCACAATAAAAGTTTACTTCTATGTTAATGAGATTTTGGTAGGCCGGTTTTCACACTGAAATAATATTAAATTGTACTGCAGGTTTTTTTTATGGTATATGCTTTAGTTTTTTTTTTAAGTGATTGTGTTGTGGTGGTACATTTTACAAGTATTACCATGCTTTAGTTACAATATATACAATAAAATATGCAACATGCACTACAGCTCCCCCTAGTGTCTTCTATATAGATGTGCAGTAATTGCGATGATCTGAAACCATTGCGATGAGGTCAAACAATCGCGATGAGACAATTATTCGTGACAGCCCTACTGCGTTGTTATGTTTATCAGTAGTGTCTTTATCTAAAGACCCCTTCAAGCAGTCTTTATAAATCTTTCTAAAGACCTTTAATTGCAAGTGTCACTTATGAATTTGTTTTACTGAGAAATATTTCATATACAAGTTACTTCAGTGCATTAATACTTTTTAGGAAGTTAAACTTTTGCATTTAAAGTAAAAAAAACACACACACTTTAGTTTACTTATGGAATTTGTGGTTAAACATTTCTCACTATAGTTACTGTAGGTTAACCATGAAATATGTAATAATTTTGAAGCAAAGTCCTACATATTACATACCTAAATAAACTATTTTTGTCATAACCTCATACAACCTCATATCAACGATGAAACGAATGTTTGCTTTCTTCTATTTGACACCCGCACGGTAGATGGCGCTTATGGAGACTACATTTCATGCCTAAACATTAGGTGGCGCTCAACCGCTATTCAGGCTTCAGCTGCTGAGAAGAAGAAAAGCTTAAAGCTTAGCGCGTAGCAACACAGGCTACTAGTACTGTTTGCTTTACCTACTCACAGCAGCAGAACAAGAAATGGATTTCTCCAGCAGCAGCGAAGATGAGTTTATTGTTTTTTGCCTGAATGAGCAAAGGAAGAGAAAAAGACGATATTGGGTTCACCCTATTCTTAAGAGAGAAGAGCACGGGGAGTTTAATAGATTGATCCAGGAGTTAAAGCTGTACCACGATCGTTTTCATCGTTACTTCAGGACGATGGTCTGGGGGTTAATTAGTTACCAAAAGGCATTTGCATTGCAGCTGTACTATTTAAACAGTTGTAAAATATGTGTACACTTGACTTGATGTTTGTTTACATGTGCCTGTGCTTTCTACCTACAAGCAAAACTGCTTAGTTATTGTATATAAATAAAAAGAAAGACATTTCAAGAACCGAATATTTGCGGGCAATCTGAACGGGACTTAAGGTGTTGTATTGTTTAACAACATACTTTGGTCTCTTTCGTTGAGTAAGGGGCTTCTTCTCATCCGGCGGACTGTGGGGTGAACCCGGCGTGATGCCCGGCGTGATGCCCGGGAGCTCTGGTGGAAAAGGCAGGTCAGTGAGAAGGTGACGGGGTTTCCTCTCTGGTTTCTTCTTCCCTGAGGGAGTTGAGTCCTTCAGGCTACTAATTTAGAGGTTAAAACAACACAAAAACATAAGATGTATAACCAAGACGGGACCAAGACAGAGCTGTTGCTTGACATTATATATCTTAGAATGAACATTATATCACACAGGAGTTGACAACAAGGAACCTCACCTGTTGCTTCCATCCATATGATCCAGGTGATTGGGTGCCGGTGGAAGGGAGCCTGAGGATATGAGAGCAGAAACCGCTGCCTTCTCTTTCTCCTTAACCTGCATGGTCTGACCTCCTTTCTTCTTCTCTTCCTTCACCTTGCCTTCTCTACTGGACTGTGGAGCCTCCGAGCTTCTCTTAGCGGGTCTATCCACCGGGGATTGTGGCTGACTCGACACAGGAGTTCTGGGGCCTTTTTCAGAAACAGGTGGCGGCGAGGGGGGTCTGGTCTTCTTGGCCGAGTGGTTGATGACGGGGCTGGGTTGGGGCGGGCAGGAGGTGGACGATGAGCCCTTGGTGGGGGTGGATGCGTTGCTGGAGTTTTTGACACGGGCGGCCTCGGCAGCTTTAACTTTCTTCTGCTTGCTGAGCTCGGCGGCCAGGCTGCTCTTGAGGGTCAGAGAGCTGGGGGACAGACTGGACGGCCGGCTGCGGGAACGCGAGTGGCGGTGGCGGCTCCGCGAGCGAGAATGACGTGAAGACTGGTACGGGCTTCGGCTGCGTGATTTTACCGCCCGCCTGAGACAGACAGATGCCAATAACAATCATCATTAAAACAGTCCATAGGATGTTTTTTATCTTTTACTGTTATAGCTGCACCAAGGCTTTTTCATGGCCAACTTAGAGATTTAAACTTAAAAGATATAAAAAGTCTTTCTTTCTTTCACAGAACACAATAGAAGATAACTATTTAGATGGCTGTTAACAACATTCTTCAAAATATCTTCTTTTGTGTTCTGTGGAAGAAAGTCATACAGGTTTGAAATGTCAAGAGGGTGAGTAAATGATGACAGAATTTTCATTCTGAAAGTGAACTAGTCCTTTCAAATAATATATAAAAATTAAACCAATAATAAGCAAATATGGTCTTTCAGTCTGATATTACATAGAAAATCAAAAATTTCCCAAGATTAAATCTTAAAAAAAAAAACTAATTAAGAATTCTGAGCATATTGAGCTTTTTCATAAGTTTTTTTCTAAACAAAATGTTCCAAAAATGTGCACAATAAAGAAAAAACATCACAGAATAAGAATATGTACATCACACAATTTTGACAAAAATGCCACAAAGAACCTTATAATTCCAAGGTAACAATTTGTCTTAGGACATTTTAAACTAACTATTCAATCAATAATAAAATTTGTGTGACAAGTTAGTGTGTGTAAATTGTTCATCTTGATCATTTTTCGCTCTGTTTGCTACAAAGGAATATGGTACATGAGTTGAATACTCTTTAGTAGTGACCAAAATGACAAAAACATTGTAAATAAATGATTTATAAAGCTTTTATTTCGGCCGTCACTATCAAAGATTTTACCACGTTACAGTGTATTATAAATCGATCTGGAGGACCTCAATTTCTAAAAGTAATACAAATTAACTCATTGTCTGATTGCTACAGAAGTTTCAACACTTTGTTAAATTTTCACAAATGAGTCCAAACAGTCAAGTTCGCCTCATTATCAGTAATAACGGTCAACAAGCAGCAGAAGGAAAACTAGCTGCCTTTATTCGCTATAGCATTGTACTTTACTTCCTTTTTGAACACCATTCGGTAGTTTAAAGGAAAAGTTCACCACAAAATCTAAATTGTAGGTTCAGTCCTCTAGCGATTCAGTCCTCTAGCGATTCTTATCGATTCACAGATTTCACAAATCTATTTTCTAGTTAATATAACAGATGTTGTCGGGGGAAAAAAAGGTGGAACTCAAACGTGAGAGCGGTGAGAGACCGCACATCTCAAGCTCAGCAACAGCAAAGGCGGAGGTAAAAGAAATACATCCCGTCCCATTTTAAGTGAGGGCAAGTCTTGTACGGAAATACTTCGGATTTGATCAACTCTATGGTGAGAAGGAGCTTGACAAGGCGTATGCAATATGCAAGCTTTGTAAAGTGAAGAGGAAGTATTTAGGGAATCTGAAAAACAACAAATTAGTATGAAACTAGGGCTGCAGCTATCGATTATTTTAGTAATCGAGTATTCTACTGATTTTTACAACGATTAATCGGGTATTCGTGACAAATTCATGAGCATCACTCGTGTAGCACGTTAAACTGTGCAGTTCATTCACTCAGACACGCAGAACAGACAGATGAGTGTAAATAACAGGATTCGGCATCCACAAGTCTAGTTCACTCCACTAGACCTCCACTAGTTTGATGGACTCGATGCAGCCGGAAAACAAGTTTCTCTCGCAAAATAGACTAAAACTAAGTAAAATAGCAGTTCACCATTTCAATAAGCTATCACTTATTTATCAGCATGAGACATACGTGTGAGCGTGTGAACAGACTAAAATGCGTGTGTCTCACGTTGAATGCGTGAGACTTGAGAGCCCTGTAACATGAACAGAGTTTAGCGGGCTGTGCGTCAGTAATAACGGTCTGTGGGGAAACGCAGTGCTCCGTGTGTACTGCAGTTAAATGGATTAAATGAGGCTTCGAGGCAACAAAAATTATTTTAAAAATTAGATTTATTGATAAAATATATTTTTTGTATTCGAATAACTCGAGTTACTCGAGGAATCCTTTCAGCCCTATATGAAACTATACTGTGAAAAACATTTTTAAGCACGCTCTTTTTAAAAAAGAAACAATTACTCTTTCTACATACATTATTCTATAAAACGGTGATGAAATATATTTTTTAGAGACTTAGACCTTTCCAACGATATACTGTTTGTCACATAAGATGAGAATTCACATTCAAAACACAGTACTTTTCTGAACCTTGACAACAACTATAACCATGAGGTCTATGAGGAAGCCTTGAAATCTCTTGGATGCCCCTAAAATATCTTCATTTGTGTTCCGAAGATTCCAGGAGGTCATGTGGGTGAGTAAAAAATAACAATTTTGATTTTGAGGTTTACTTTTCCTTTAATCCTCTAATAGCAATGTGGATTGAGCTCAATGTCATACTCAATGAATGAGAAACTTTGCATATTTATTCACATAAAGCTAATTTGAATACGAGATGTTTATCTGGTTTATTAATACAAACAATAATACGACTTGTATAACATTAACAACTAATACAGTATTCTATAAAACGCATACATGCTTGCCCTGGAGGAAAAGGTCAATAAAACTTTACATTTGAATAATTACTTTCAATTAGGAGGAAAGCCGCTATCTGTTTTCACTGTTCAGCAGGGATAGTCGCTAACATGCAAAGTTGGAAGTTTTAACATCCAGTTTGTTGCTCAACCTCCTGCTACAAAGTCTGACGCACGTGAGCCCAACCAATTGGCGTCACGTGTGTTGGTCATTTCTGATAGAACTTGAATGGCGTCAGCACAGCAGTGTGTGGGTAAATGTAAAACAAATCAAAAATGCATTTTACAATCCTGTCACAACACTTTCTGACAGTTTGCGAACTGAAAAACAGGTCAATATATACAGTCCCTAAACCACAAAACGACACGAGCAACGTGACAGACTGCCCTCCACTGCCAGTTACAAAATAACAGCACAAACGGATGTACTACGAATGTTTATTGATATAGTTTTCTGTTTATTGATATAGTTTTCTATCCATTGATGTTCCTATCCATCGATTTGCAGATACAGGAATGACACGTTTAGGCTATATTTTTTAGCTGTGTGGTCACCAAGGCCTAAGACGTGCAACTTCCACTAATAAAACCGAATAATACATTTTTTTTTAATAAAACGCATTTTCATATTCTAGCAAAAAGCAACCTCTCTACCACAATACTCGTAACAAAAAAATATTATCGTAGTTATCATTAAAATGTCACTAATAATGCTACAGAACAGTAAAACCACTAATACAACAATGTTGTACTGCAACAGTATGAAACGTTTTCAGAACATTTTGTCTTTTTTTACTTGGTTTTGGATACGTGGTGTGTCCAGTAAGTTTTGTATAAATATAAACTGTAACTGTAATAATTATTTTATTTATTCAAAAACTACTTTTAGCCTCGCAGACAAATACAAACAGGTACAGAGGTCCTAGAAAACAAAAATGACCAAAGCAACCTGCCCCACAAGCTCAAGTTTGAAAAAACAAAACATTATTGACTTCTTACCTGACGTCCGGACTGGGGCTCGTAGACTTTCTGTATGGGCTCCTGGAGCGTCTGCGCTGGCCGTACGGGCTGGAGGTAAACTCGCCCTGCTCGTAGGGACTGTGTCGGCCGTAGCTCGGTGACTTGCGCCAGTACGGGCTGGACGGGGACCGTTTCCGCTTACTGCTCGAGTACGAACTCGGTGACTTTGAAACATAGGCACCGTACAATTCCGAATCGCGACCGTGGTAAGTCGTGTTAGGAGAAAGTCTCTTGGGGCTCCTCCTGGATATAAACGGGTAGTTTGTATTAGGGGACTGGTATCCATAGGGATATGATGTCCCGTAAGGACTATCCGTCGCTGTGAGGCTTGGACTACTTCTCCTGTAGGCCCTGAGTTCTTCCCGATCGTCCCTGTATGCTTGTGGAGTTTCCCTATACGCAGAAGGAGGGTCTTTCTCCGCTTTCGATTTGTTTTTGTGTCGCTTGGACTCCTTTTTGTCGGACGTCGCCGATGAAGGCTTCCTCCCGTTGCTGTCGTGATTTCTCAGGCTGCTGCGGGATTTGATCGCCGCGTCCCGCTCTCTTGATCGCTCCTTCCTCTTCATCTCCCTCTCATGTCTGCTTTTCTCCGACGGTCCCCCGCTTTCTTCTCTCCTCGCATGAGTGGAATTGTGGTCTCTTCTACTTTTCCTATCCGGCGTGGTGGCTCCACCGATGCTGGAGTCCTGAAACTCGGCTTCGCTCAGCCGGTCCACGGAGAGCGTGTCGGTTCTGGGCGACGGGCTCCCGGAAAAGCGCTCAGACTGCGAGCTCACGTCATCATACTCCACCAAAGTCCGCACATCCCCATCATAAACTACCTCTTGCTGTTGCCACGGCTGTTGTTGTAGCTGTCTCTCGCGAGCATGTTTGTGTTTCTTCCTCCGCGAGGACGACGACGATGATCGCCCCTTCTCGCGATGTCTCTCCCGGTGGCTCCTGGTCGTACTCCGTCTCTCCTCTCGTTGACTTCGTTGTGCCGTTGGGCTT
This sequence comes from Triplophysa rosa, assembly GCF_024868665.1. Taxonomy (NCBI): domain Eukaryota; kingdom Metazoa; phylum Chordata; class Actinopteri; order Cypriniformes; family Nemacheilidae; genus Triplophysa; species Triplophysa rosa. The sequence continues at coordinate 8,059,151 of NC_079912.1, forward strand.
CTCCCCCGGCCTTCACGGGAAATAATCTCCGGGTTAGGCATCTAATCTTCCACTTGAATCAGTCTGAAATGCGTGTATTTCAGTCCCCGGCAAACAAAGCAAAACATTTGAAACCCACTTTTAGCTACAGCTAGCTCAAATAGCACCGCTATCTTCTTTAACACACCGACCGTTTCCATTCACACCACAACGAATCCATCGCAGTTAACCATCCTGTCGAACATCTGTCAAAAGAAATCCTTAAAAGGGCTCACAAATGCCAATAAAAGGCTCGGCGATGCCGGCTCATATAATCCAGTTCCGCGCATATGATGAAAAGATTTTGTTAGCCAACCTGTGCTAACTTAGAAAATCATCCACTAAACAGCCTTTAAAGAACCTTCCATGGCTCCGATACCGCCGTCCCCGTTGAGTTAAAAACGACTTGTTTTCAGCGTCTGAAAAGGTTTCCCGAAAGAAAATCTCGTCGAAAATGAGTGATTAGTCCACACATACTTATGCGTGTCTGAAACTTCTTGACGCCCTCACACACCGATTTACTAACAAGGAAGTAGCACGCAGGCTATGCTAGTGTGCTGTTTACTTCAGCAGATTCCACAAAATATAGAAACGTACACATCCAATTTAGCCTCAAGACATGAAGTCACTTAATTTATTAAATACATTTAATCTAAATGGGAAAAACACTGAATAAATGACCATGCTTTGATTGTAAACAAACTCTAATAATTCAATACGTTAAAGAAAAGTAGCGAATCACGCACGAGAAACCAAATGCTACAGCCTGTAGGCCTTTGCTCTTTGAGGCCTTCTGATTACAGTAACCCTGCAATACCGGAGGCTGCAGTTTCAGGGCCACAGTCCTAGGATCGCATGTTTGGGAGCCTATTTTTTGTGTGACAGCGCCACCTATTGGATGACTGAAATAACTGACACCAACGGTATAGGTAATGAAACGGTAAGTAAATGTAAAGGTTTCATCTTGCAGTTCAGTTCGACTGATAAGAATTGCACGCTGGGCTATTCATTAGTATTAATTAGCGCTTTTACACGTAGAATAAATATGCAATCATATTATATTTGTAGTCACGAGATTTTAATCAAATATTTATATGTTGGAAAGAAGCAAGACACAAGGTTGACTCTGGAGTCAGATTCAAGATGTTTATGTGTTTTATAAAACAGTAAATAACACCCACAAAACTAAATAAATAAATAATATTAATTATTAAGACCTCTGACATGTAAAAATACTTCTGTGAGATTACTGCTTGTTTTACAGGTCTTCGTGTTTAAGTTCAGTGTATATTTTACCCCATCCATATTGTCTATATTGTATACAACATCCAATATTGTTTATATTGTGTAACCTGTGTATTTTGTACCCCTGTCTATACTTTCTATATTGTAATTGTGTTAGGTGTATTAATTATTGTCAACTGTGTTATACTAAACTGCACTCCTCTACACCTGCCTCAAAGATGTGACAATGAAATGAGCATGAATGGAGACTTTGAGGGGTGATCCTCCTGTAGGGGGGTCCAGGGGCATGGTACCTTATTATAAAAAAATGTTGTGCTTCAGTATTGATAAATTGTTGCAAAGATATGAATGAACATGGTAAACGAGAGTACGCTAAATTGCACTGATTTAGACTATTGAATTAAAGTATTTTTGAGAATAATTAGTGGGTACCTTAAATTCAGATTAATTATTGATTTTTGAATTTTTGTTGACAAAAAGAGGTGAGTGTTATGACCAAAATATAACATCATGACATGATTAACTGTATTTTATGATAATAATATATTTCATAATATCAACAGCGCTGCTGGACACCAGAAGTGAATACAGAAATCAAATTGTCACCTTGGAATTATAAGGTTCTATCTGAATTTTGAGCAGTTCTGAGATATTGAGCTTCAAAGTTTTTACATTTCATATAGCAAAAAATGATGTCTTTAATGATAGTCTCTAGTTGAAAAAGACAGAGACCCTAAATGTGTTCTATATGTACAATATCAAAATTAAATGGGCGTTTTTGGAACAGGTCAAACAAGTGCAGATATTAACCTTTTGATTCTGAAAATTCACTTTCTGCTTATAAGGTTCTATCTTGCAAAACATTAAATAAAGCAATAATATTCAGGGAAAACAAACAGTTTACTTATAATGTGTTTGTGTTTGTATTATGTGTGACTGAATTAACATGCTATAGGGGCCATTTCCCAGACAGGGATTAGTTTAAGGCAGGACTAGACCCAATGTAAATTATGACATTTAAGTATTGTTTGCCTTACAAAAAACATTACTTGTGTGCACTTTGAGACAACACAATAGCACTAATGTATTTTAAGATTTGTCAGTGCAAGTTGTTTTTAGTTTGGACAGCTCTAACATTTATTTTAGTCTAGAACTAGTCTTAATCCCTTTCTGAGAAACCGTCCCATAATGCTTATTGTTGTAATCAATTAAATTGTTAACTCTTTGACCTTTAAAGCTTAATATTAATATATTTTAAGAATGAAAAAAAGTAAAAGATCAAAAATAGGTATTAAAGAAAACTGATGCTGAGTGTTTCTCTTGTGTGCAATGATGAACACAATGTGCTGATGAACAAATCAAGTTAGTTAACCTTTTTGTTTTTAAAAAAAGTCTCAAAATGTACAAAACTTTTTGACAAAAATGTCAGATAGAACCTTATACTTCTAAGGTGATGAAATGTAAAACTAAAACGTCATTTTTTTACTGTAATTAAAGCTATGAAAGTTCTTCAGTAGAGAATGATTGTGTTGAGTAAGTGATTCTCTCTTTTTGTTTTATTGTTTTACCCAAATTCACAGCATAGATAGTACACTGTTCAAAAAAATACGGCTCATTTTATTAATTTTTCTCAAATTATAATAATTATTAAGTTCAGACCTCTACCTTTTATTTAATATGAATTAGAATATTAACATCAACACCAAATAGAAATATTATTTAATTTAGCCCATGAGATCAATGTATGTTTACATTTGAATTAATTACAAAAAACAGGGTCCATACACCTTTTACAAAGTCAGATTCCAGCACTTTTCGAGTTCTTTCAATGTGTGTTTTCATGCTTTTCCATTATAAATACTTAATCACAATAAGTGCAGAAGGGTGGTCTAGCAGGTATCCTGGGTGGGCATATACCCCAACCAGAAAGAAATTAAGAAACCATTTAAACATTTTTTTTCTGATAAGATAAGAATGTGTTTTGGAAAAATGATCGTTTTTTGTTTATTTCTGTGAACGTCTGACAACATTTCCCTCAAATGTCATATACAAATGTTGTTTTTATTTGTCGAAAAAGAACTGGAGAAAACTGAAATATCGCAAAAAACAAAACAAGTTCACATTTAGTTTTAAACAACACAAAACTAATGTTTGTAGGCCTACATGTATTAGAAAAAGTTCATGATGATTCATGAAATAACCCTGCTTTTTTAAAATGAGTTTATTATCAAGCTCTCAGTCTTTGATATTGCTGTTGGGTGACTTTTAACAAACACTGCAATATATGACTTCCATGCATGATTTAAATGATTTATGATGTTATAAATATATACAACAGACATTCATTACAGAAGACTGCAAGATTAAAACAAAAATAATTATTGTTGATTATTGCCCTTTATATAGTAATTGTGTGCGTTTGATTTATTGATGTTTTACGCATAAAGCGGTTATGTAAAATAAATAGAAGCCTATAAAGAAAGCGGGCAAAGGACATTCCCATCACTGAACGATCACTGACTTCTGTTAAATTTCGCAAAAAAAACCTCCCGTTTTAATGAATGAATCTGATTACACTGCACAACTTTACATCATATCTGCGGTCCGTGAGCGCGCAGCGCGCCTAAACTAAACTCTTTTGCTCAGTGTTTCGCTACCACCTTCACTATGAATTGGGGTGTTTGAGATGGAGGGAGACAGATTTATTTGTAAAGCTGGATCTTTCAGTCATTCCTGACGGTCGATAAGTTAAAATCTAGCCTAAATATTGCAAGCAAATAATAGCTGTTTGTTAATGTTACCGCTCGCTTCTCCTTCACAAAATAAGACCGCAAAAACTCCCGTTATAATAAATGAATCTGATTTTACTGCACAATTTATTACATGCTGCATGCATATTCTCAAAGCAAGCGTGCAGTGCGCCTAAAATTCCTTTGCACATTATTTTGCTTCCACCAGCATCTCTGTTACAAACTTAAGCCGCTCTGTGAGTGAAGAGTGACGTTGCTTTCAACCAATAGAAAATACTGCAATTTTTGGTGTTCGTTTTTTATTCTCATTGGGTGGGGCAAGACAGAGTTTAGGTGGGCTCAGCCCACCCCTGGAGCCGGCCCTGCTCCCAACTTAAATTGTTGACTGTCTGGAAAATTAAATAGGTCTACATTTTACATGCTTCCCAAAAAATTGCATATGCAAGAGCTTGGGACACAAGAGTTTTGTGCTAGTTTCAGTCCAACGCAGTTATCATTTTCAAGTCATGCGCGAAAACTGGTCTGAAAACGAGGTGTGTTCAGGTGCATTGTTGGCGCGTTGCTATTTTGAGCCAACTGACTGCGCTACTGACCAACTGAAACCTGGTCTAAAGTCAACGGCGCGTTATTTTTTTAGTTATTTAAAGAGCGCGATAATAATATGGGCCAAAAGGCGGGTGCACGGCGCGCGTACATTCTGCTCATTTACACACAGAGGGACGCGCAGGCACAGCAGCACACAATAATGCCAATTATTACAAATAAATGGATTACAATGTAAAAGAGTATTGTGTACACAGGATACAAAATCACTTGTCCTGTAGATGATCTGCTCACGCAGACCTCACCCACGATCAGACGCGTTTCCTCTCGAAGCGTTCAGTTGCTCTTGCAAATTCCGCCATGTAAATAGAATCCGATATGGCGCAAGCGCGATTGGCTCTTAAAGGGAATGGGAGATGGTTTACTGAACTTTATGGCCCAAACACACCCATGACACATTAGAGAACAGGGACGCACACACCATAAAGAGAAAACAGCTTTTAATGCGTGAATCTGGTTTAAAAAATGTATAGCCTATCATTTGGAACTCGAGATTTTCTTTACAAACAGTTCATTATTATGACTTCAAAACATTAGTGCGCACTGGACGAAAAGTCTACAATTCACAGGTATCACTCATCAGACACGTACATTTTGCATGCACCAGCTCAAGTTCAAAGTCCACTTCTGATGCACGATGGGTGAGTAATTAAGTAGATTTTTATTCTATTTCAGTTAAACACTTTCAGTTATTTTATCTAAAAAGTGAACTATATTGTCACATACTATTTTCAAGCAGTTTCAAGTCCTTTATCCCAAATCCAAGCATTTTTATACCTTGAAAACACCACATTAAAAATCAATCATTTTTCAGGATTTCCAGCACCTGTACGAACCCTGAAAAAAATTAATTTTATTACAGGCAAATGTATTACTTTATCCCAAAGTTGTAGTTCTTGAATAAAAAAGTTAAATAAAAAATACATTCATTTGTTCAATTGAAGAAAGATTTTACACACAATTTTATTTAAAATTCAAAATACATCATGCATTTTCACAATCCAAATGTACATTACCCTCATGAAAATCATGACGTATTTCAGTTGTTGCTGGATGAATCAACAAGACAAACAAATGGATCATAAAAATGTCAAGTAACGCCAATTGATCATTACAAACTAAACTATAAGATCAAGGTACAGTAGAATACTGAATTTATTTAGCTCAAGAAAAACAAACAATTTACAAAGTCTTTAACTCAAGAAAACAAATGACTCCATGTGCTTGGGGTTTTTGTCGTCTTTCTCTTCTTTAGAACTAGATTTGATTAGATCCAGAAGCTCTTTGAGGACATTGTGCCCAAGAACTTTACAAGACACTATATTGCACTGAAAAACTTATTTTTAAGAATCTACTTGTCTAATGCTGCTTTATTTATTATTTACTGCTGCCCTCTGTTGGTCGAAGTCTGTTTCTACACTCACTTTACTCTTATGAGCACTGTACTTAAGGAAAAACACAGATTTTTTACAGAAATCCAAGTTGTATTGAGACATTTAATTACTCTTATTTATTAGTACACTTTAATTCTTTATGTTTGGATGTCGCAGCATACAAGTCTAATCACTCTTTTGACTTTGAATTTAAGTTTTACTTGTAGAATCTTTGCGATTTATTTTGTGAGACGATACACTTTTACTGTGGATCCTTTATTAATAGTAAAACCAGGATAGAGAGGTTGAGTGAATGTGGTTTGGACTCTGTGGATGAGGGTGATTGTGTCAGAGACGCTGTAGAAAGACAAAATTCCTGCTCTGTGATCCACATACACTCCTATTCTACAGGAGAAGGACACTACAGGGAGATCAGTGCGTTTGTTTTTGTGCCAGAATGAGCATTTGAATTCAGTGCAGTACAATAACCAGGACTGATCATTAAATCCAAACACACAATTATCACCGCCTCCCTTCCTGCTGATGCTCTTATATGACACTGATATATCCACCCTACCATTCCACTCGACCTCCCAGTAACAGCGTCCACACACACTCTCACTACACAACACCTGCCGCCACCTTTCAAATCTGTCTGGATGATCAGGATACTGCTGGACTGTTGGATCAGTGTATGTAGCTGCTGTTTTTCCATCAGACAGACGGATGTATTTATTCACTGTGTTTAAATCCAGTGTGAACTGCCTGAAATCTGATGAAGATAAAACACATAAGTGCTTCTGCACAAACAAATGTCATAATAGCAGAATTTCATGAATTGTACATAGTTCTGTTTTATTTTGTTTGCTTGTTTCTCCAGTTACTATTAGGTCTTGGCATTTAATATATGTCCTCATTTGAACAAGACTGAACAGCTTAAGTTTAACGTTAAAACTAAACAGTGTTTAATTTAGTAAATAGTTGAACAGATTGTTTTGTGTTTTAATGTCATGGTGTCGACACCCCAAAAACAGTTAATTTCCAAAGTGCAGATCAGGGACGACACACTTAAAATAACTGCTAGTGTTAATGCACTTTTATGCAAAATATGTTGTACAGTGGTTCAGTCAGATGTATTTACTTCTTAGTGCTTATTTTAGTCAATTAATTTGCCTCTTTATCAATGATTGAGTTACAGAGGTGTGACCTAAAAGTGGATTAAAATAAATATAAATATTTTATAGCTATTTATTACACGGCTCATTTGAATGCTTGATTCTGATTGGCCAGTCGCGACATTCCAAGGGTTGTTATTTTCAAATAACAACCGCTCAAAACTAATAACAGCTTGTAACCCGGATGTTGCAAATCATTTTGAGAGGGGCAGTTTAATATTACACAAAAATTAATTATAAATATGTCTTTTAATAACATATATGACATTATATTTACAAATGATCAAACCAATCTGCCTGTTCGTGACGTTTGAACGTCGTTTCTTACTTTAAAACCGAAACTAAATGGCTTTTCCTCGCGGAAGGTCTGCATTCGGTAAAAATGAGCTAATAAAATATTTCAAATTCACATTTTATGTCCAGCTTTTTCCCCTTGTGTAATTAAGCGGGAGAATGTACAAGCAGCCGGCTGTTATCACGAAATAAGCCCCTTCAGTGTGATACAAGACCCTCCGCTTCGAGTCGGGTGCTGATCACACTGTCGGGACTTATTTCTGCGAGAACAACCGGCTGCCTGTACATTATCCCTTACTTAAAATTGTTCAAAGTGTCTTACATTGCAAGAACTCCTCTCTGTTGTTGGGCTCATCAGAAAAAAATGTGATATATGAAACTAAAGACAAACAAACATTATTAGTACAATTTCCATATCACAAGTATAAAAAACAACACAAACACACACCACAGCCCACACTACTGCTCTGACAGTAACAACAGCACTGTTGTTCACAAATCAAGAATTAAGTCATCAAAGTCACAGAAGCTTTGACCTTCATGAATACTCTCAACATTTTTGCAAGCCAAAAACCACACAATCACTTTTCAGAACATGACTGAAACAATGATATAATGTCTAACAGCACTGTCGCTTGTGGGATATTGCTTCTACAAAAACAATTCAGAATTTAATTTTGAGAGTAAATAAATATCTGCTACTTTACCTCCACCAGATATCTTTTCTATCTCCTCTCTACAGAAATCCTCCAGTTTTTCTTTCAGCTGACAGACAGATTTTCTCACATCATCAAAAGAGACGAGAGAACTGACAGTAATGTCGTGTGAAACTGTAGATTCAGGAGGTGCAGACAGACACTTAAAACTCTGTAGATGAAAAGACAGAAAATATGAAGTAAAGATGTAAAGAGTTTCATTATCTCCAAACTTTCTCCACTATTCTGCATTACAACCGGACATTAACTGATTTATTGAAGCACTTATGATATCTGAATAATTTGCAGAGGACTTCTGCACCTGTCGTGTATTTCGTTGTTGTGTTACCTTCAGGAAATGAATGTGATTGTCTGTGTGTAAAAGCTGCTCGAGTTCAGTGTCTCTCCTCCTCAGATCATCGATCTCCTGCTCCAGACGCTTCAAGACTCCTTCAGCTGGACTCACTGCAGTCTTTTCCTGATCTCTGATCAGTTGTGTCACCTCAGAGCGGCTTCTCTCAATGGAGCGGATCAGTTCAGTAAAGATTCTCTCACTGTCCTCCACTGCTGTCTGTGCAGAGCGCTGGAAAAACACACATTACAATCACATCTTACTGCACAGTGAACTTCAGAGGAAATAAAGTGAATTCATCTGTACTTTTATAATGCTTTATAGAATACAAGTGCTCCAAAACACCTTTACAGTCACAAACAGGTAAATAGCAATCATTTTTAAGCATTGCAGTCTGTTTACGATACAGAAATGAGTTCAGGCCGACACAGAATTGATGTACATGCAAAAAGGAGAGATCGATGTGATCTTTATGGCATGCCATCTTTAAACTAAAAGTCTTCAGTATCTATTTTAAAGGAATCCAGAAAACAAGCGAGATAACAAAGCTCTTCAGCACAGGAGGAGTCACATTAGAGTCACAAACAACTTTTTGATCTGTCAGCAGTTGTTGATCTTCTCAAAACTCACCTTGTAAGAGTTCACGGCGTCTCTGAGCTCCTGAAGCTTCTTCTCTCTCTCCTGGATTCTCTGCTTGAAGTTTCTCTGTGTCTCTCCCAAAACTCTCTGTGACAAACCAAACACTGTAAAACTCCATATGACATGAAACTACACGCAGAGAATTTATTACATTTCAACCACTTGCTAAACACATCTAACTTCATTATAATGATATGTGATCATGTTTTAGCATCACAGTTAGCATTAGCATACAGGTGTCTGGTTTGGGTTCATACCAGTTTCTCAGTTCTTTCTGCTACAGCTGTTACAGTGTCATGATTTTTATGTTCATCCATCGTACACAGATAACAAATGCACTCCTGGTCAGTGCGACAGTAGATTTCAAGATGTTTTCTATGTTTTGTGCAGATCATGTCATTCAGTCGTCTAGTAGGATCCATCAGGTTGTGTTTGTTCACATGAAAGAATTGTTCATGTTGTTGAAGGTGATTTTGACAGTAAGAGTTCAGACACTCCAGACAGGACTTGACAGCTTTGTATTTTCTCTCAGTACAGACGTCACACTTCACATCTTCAGGTCCAGCGTAACATTGATCAGAAACAGTTTGAAGTCTCGTCTTCAGTTTTTCCACCATTTCAGCAATCATCACATTTTTGTTTAAAGCAGGTCTTGATGTGAAGGTTTGTCTGCATTGAGGACAGCTGTAGTTTCTCCTCTGATCATCCTGATTCCAGTAGTTTGTAATACAGCTGTAGTTTGTAATACAGCTTATACAGTAACTGTGTCCACAGGGAATGGTCACTGGATCCTTCAGTAGATCCAAACACACTGAACAGATGAACCTGTCTTGAGGTATATTCACTTCTGCCATATTTCACTTACATACATACAGAGAGAGACATAAGAGCTTGCAAGAAAACCTCTAATTTCTGAAAAGAGCAGCTGAAGTAGTTTCCTGGTTTAGTAATCACGAGACATGAGCAAAACAACCGAAGCCACAAACAGAACGGAAGGGCGAAGCTTGCGTCCTTAAACGAAGTCGCGCCACCTACAGTCTTGGAGTGAGATTTGCTTTTGAAACACGCGAAACGTCATACGTTTTAAATAAGGCCACTTTTCAGTTCTCTAATACATTATAATAAGGTACAGTACAAAAAGCCTTTTAAAGGGGTCATATGGCGTAAGTACGTGCTTTTCTGTGTTTTGAATGTTGTTTTGTTGCAAAATTCATTTTCGTTCGCGCGAATTACTTTTATCCTCGCGAGGCGAGTATTTTCTCCACGAAACTTAGTTGATGCGCGTGCGATGTGGCTTTTATGTGCACAAAATTATATTTTTTGCGCGCAGAATTGTGGCACGATTCCAGCGCCATATCAAACAAGCCTAGTGTTTTACCACTCGCGGGCTCATGACGACACGCGCATACCCTCTTTAGACCTCTTGTTCTCAACTCTGGCCTGCGAGATCCATAGCTCCAAGCACCCGAACAAGCTAATCAGCGTCTTTAGGATAGATGCGTTCAACTTTATGTAAAGTACACGCCTCAATCTGCGTAGACCTGCAATAATCGAATGCGTCTGTTCCTGAAGACGCTAATTAGCTTCTTCAGTTGTTTTTTCAGAGTTGGGGCTAAACTCAGCCGGAAAATGGATCTCGCGGCGGGCCAGAGCTGAGAACTATGGCAAGCCGAATTAGCTTTTAATCATTCTCAGGATATGAATTTTTGATATCAACAATTCAATTTTTACTAGTAAAAATTATAATTCTTGATATCAAGAATAGAATTTCTACTAGTAACAATTGCTATTTTTGATATCAGTAATTACATTTTCATTAGTAAATTAGTAAAGTTCAATGTTTTGATGAAAGAACAACAGTGACACCTTCTGATCAAAGCAATGTTACAAACATAATTATATGATCTTATAATGAGTCTGTTCTTCTCAAACACTCATTAAAACACCAACAGAACTAGATGTACATTACTCTCATGATGATCATAACCTATTTCAGTTGTTGCTGGATGAGTCATAACATTACAATTACATTACATTACATAACATTACATTAATAATGATGTCAAGAAGCCACTTGGGCCAATTGTGTCATAAACTAAACTTCAAGATCAAGGTAAAATACAGTCATAATTTCCTTGAGAAAAACAGGTAAGTCTAACTTTTTTTAATTTAAGAATCTACTTGTCTAATGCTGCTTTATTATTTACTGCTGCCCTCTGTTGGTCGAAGTCTGTTTCTACACTCACTTTACTCTTATGAGCACTGTACTAGAGGAAAAACACATATATCAGACATTTAATAAAATATTACTAACTATTATTTGTTGGTACACTTTAATTCTTAATGTTTGGATGTCCATCAGTTTACAGCATTACACATGAGCAACATTTTTTTAATCTCATAACCAACAGTGTCTGATATTGGGGGTTTTACCACTGGATATACATGGATTGCACAAATCAGTACTGAACTTCACAAGTAAAATATAACAGCATTTAGATATTTGTTATTGTTTTGTAACTGTTTCCAACAATATCTTTGATTTCTAATAAACTTTATAATACATTTTTACTTCTGTTTGTTTGCTGAAAGTTACTCGCCCACCAAACATTAAGGTAATGTCCAATAACTGTTAAAGGACTTAGAGAATGTAAACATCAAGAGCAAGTAAATCAGCTTTATGTGTTTAATTATTCTGAAATACATTGCCCACTTTCAAAGCTCTTGTTTTGTTTGTTTTCAGATTGTAATATATCATCTAATCACTCCTATAACCCTGAATTTAACATTTTTACTTGTAAAATCTCTATGATCTATGATTTTGTGAGACGACACACTTTCACTGTGGATTTATCATAAACAGTAAAACCAGGATAGAGAGGATGAGTGAATGTGGTTTGGACTCTGTGGATGAGGGTCATTGTGTCAGAGACGCCGTAGAAGGACAAAATTCCTGCTCTGTGATCCAGAAACACTCCTATTCTACAGGAGCTGGACACTACAGGGAGACCAGTGCGTTCGTTATTGTGCCAGAATGAGCATGTGGAGTCAGAGCAGATCAAACTCCAGGACTGATCATTAAATCCAAACACACACTCATAACCCTGTCCCTTCCTGCTGATGCTCTTATATGACACTGATATATTCACATTACAACTCCTCTCAACCTCCCAGTAACAGCGTCCACACACACTCTCACTACACAACACCTGCCGCCACCCATTAAATCTGTCTGGATGATCAGGATACTGCTGGACTGTATCAGTGTTAGTAGCTGCTGTGTTTCCATCAGACAGACGGATGTATTCATTCACTGTGTTAAAATCCAGTGTGAACTGCCTGAAATCTGATGAGATAAAACACATAAGTGCCGTTGCAAAAAAAAAAGAATATCACAGAATTTGTACATACAAAGTATTTACATATTTTTATTTTCTCTTTTATTTACTTTGCAAACCAGTCGTACAAGTCAAGTCATATTGTTGCTTTGACTCAGTTAAGTTCGGGACACATTGAGTGTTAATGTAACTCAACGTATGTGTTTGTCGCAATTAATAATTCAAACTAACTCTATTATTACTGAGCATAGAGAAATGTAGTTACATGAGCTGTAAAACATAAAATGATAATAAACTGTCTGTACTCAGTTGATGGAGGGGTCTCCAAACTTAACAAACTTAACCTAACTCTGTGCTCATGTAGCATACTTAAGAGTATTGAAAAGAATTCACAACTGACTCTGTGTCAGACATTAAACTTGATTCTTCCTCCACAGAAATACACAACAAACTGCATTTAGACTTGCAAAATATATTCATCTAAGTTATAATTCATCAAAGTTAGGATATTGAGTTCATTGAATGAATTAAACTGTGTAATTTACCCACACAACAGGAGTCACTAAACAATAAAATCTATGTCACTAGAACTACTGTAAATAAACTGATGAGTTGAGCACATGTCAACTCAATATCTGAAGTACACTCAACACTAAACTCAGGAAGATGAGCTGAGAGAGCTAAAACATCCAATCATTTTTGCAGCGTTCATTTGACATATCAGACAGCACATCTTCAATTTATTTAATGTTAAAACTAATCTCTGTTTAATTTAGTGAACAGTTTATGAACAATTTGATGTAAATGTTTAAGTGTCACAGTGTCGACACCACAAAAGCAGATAAATTCAAATCAACGTGCAAATCAATGATCACACTTATAATAATTGCTGGTGTTAATGTATTTTTATGCAAAATATTTTGTACAGTTGTGTCCATGTTTTCATTTTTTTGTCACATTTAGTATCAATTCCTCAATTATTTTGTATTTTATCAATGATTAGTAACTGACATGTGTGACCTAAACGTTTTTCATGTGCAAGTGGATTTAAATATTAAAAATATCAAAGTGTCTTACATTGTAAGAACTCCTCCTTCATCTTGGGCTCATCAGGAACAATTGTGATATATGAAACTAAAGACATAAACAAACATAATTATTACAATCTCCATATCACAAGAATAAATTAACACACACACACACACACACACACACACACACACACACACNACTTCTGCACCTGTCGTGTATTTCGTAGTTGTGTTACCTTCAGGAAATGAATGTGATTGTCTGTGTGTAAAAGCTGCTCGAGTTCAGTGTCTCTCCTCCTCAGATCATCGATCTCCTGCTCCAGACGCTTCAAGACTCCTTCAGCTGGACTCACTGCAGTCTTTTCCTGATCTCTGATCAGTTGTGTCACCTCAGAGCGGCTTCTCTCAATGGAGCGGATCAGTTCAGTAAAGATTCTCTCACTGTCCTCCACTGCTGTCTGTGCAGAGCGCTGGAAAAACACACATTACAATCACATCCGACTGCCACACACAACCTGTGACACACAGTGAACTTCGGGGGGAGTAAAAGTCAAGTCAGGATTATTTATATCACGCTTTATACAATACAGTTTGCTTGCTCCAAAACACATTGCAGCAAAATATATATAACAAAAAAACGATGCAAACTTTTTAAAGCACAGCAGTACACGTGATGTAAAAATCATTTTTGATCCACACACAATTTAAATACTGATGTGGTTGACAAGTCATTTGATTTTTTTTAATAGTAATTCAAAAGTTAAAAAAGATTATTTTAGCATAGCATGAGAGTACTTATAAGTATATTTTACATGCCAGCTGATACTCACCTGGTAAGAGTTCACGGCGTCTCTGAGCTCCTGAAGCTTCTTCTCTCTCTCCTGGATTCTCTGCTTGACGTTTCTCTGTGTCTCTCCCAAAACTCTCTGTGACAAAACAAACACTGCTGTAAAAATGTATAAAACGGCATACAGTGAATTACATTCAAACAAATTGCTAAAACTCATCTGATCCTATTAGAATGATGTGTAATGTTTTAGCATTGTATTAGCATTAGCATACAGATGTCTGTTGTCGGATCATACCAGTTTCTCCGTTTTTTCTGCTACAGCTGTTACAGTGTAGAGGTTTTTATGTTCATCCATCGTACACAGATAACACATCAACTCCTGGTCAGTTGGACAGTAGATTTCCAGATGTTTATTATGTTTTGAGCAGATCATCTCGTAAAGTTTTGTAGTGGGATCCATCAAATGATGTCTTCTGTCTTTAAAGAGATTTTCATGTTGTTGAAGGTGATTTTCACAGTAAGAGTTCAGACACTCCAGACAGGACTTGACAGCTTTGTATTTTCTCTCAGTACAGACGTCACACTTCACATCTTCAGGTCCAGCGTAACATTGATCAGAAACAGTTTGAAGTCTCGTCTTCAGTTCTTCCACCATTTCAGCAATCATCACATTTTTGTTTAAAGCAGGTCTTGATGTGAAGGTTTGTCTGCATTGAGGACAGCTGTAGTTTCTCCTCTGATCATCCTGATTCCAGTAGTTTGTAATACAGCTTATACAGTAACTGTGTCCACAGGGAATGGTCACTGGATCCTTCAGTAGATCCAAACACACTGAACAGATGAACCTGTCTTGAGGTATATTCACTTCTGCCATATTTCACTTACATACATACAGAGAGAGACATAAGAGCTTGCAAGAAAACCTCTAATTTCTGAAAAGAGCAGCTGAAGTAGTTTCCTGGTTTAGTAATCACGAGACATGAGCAAAACAACCGAAGCCACAAACAGAACGGAAGGGCGAAGCTTGCGTCCTTAAACGAAGTCGCGCCACCTACAGTCTTGGAGTGAGATTTGCTTTTGAAACACGCGAAACGTCATACGTTTTAAATAAGGCCACTTTTCAGTTCTCTAATACATTATAATAAGGTACAGTACAAAAAGCCTTTTAAAGGGGTCATATGGCGTAAGTACGTGCTTTTCTGTGTTTTGAATGTTGTTTTGTTGCAAAATTCATTTTCGTTCGCGCGAATTACTTTTATCCTCGCGAGGCGAGTATTTTCTCCACGAAACTTAGTTGATGCGCGTGCGATGTGGCTTTTATGTGCACAAAATTATATTTTTTGCGCGCAGAATTGTGGCACGATTCCAGCGCCATATCAAACAAGCCTAGTGTTTTACCACTCGCGGGCTCATGACGACACGCGCATACCCTCTTTAGACCTCTTGTTCTCAACTCTGGCCTGCGAGATCCATAGCTCCAAGCACCCGAACAAGCTAATCAGCGTCTTTAGGATAGATGCGTTCAACTTTATGTAAAGTACACGCCTCAATCTGCGTAGACCTGCAATAATCGAATGCGTCTGTTCCTGAAGACGCTAATTAGCTTCTTCAGTTGTTTTTTCAGAGTTGGGGCTAAACTCAGCCGGAAAATGGATCTCGCGGCGGGCCAGAGCTGAGAACTATGGCAAGCCGAATTAGCTTTTAATCATTCTCAGGATATGAATTTTTGATATCAACAATTCAATTTTTACTAGTAAAAATTATAATTCTTGATATCAAGAATAGAATTTCTACTAGTAACAATTGCTATTTTTGATATCAGTAATTACATTTTCATTAGTAAATTAGTAAAGTTCAATGTTTTGATGAAAGAACAACAGTGACACCTTCTGATCAAAGCAATGTTACAAACATAATTATATGATCTTATAATGAGTCTGTTCTTCTCAAACACTCATTAAAACACCAACAGAACTAGATGTACATTACTCTCATGATGATCATAACCTATTTCAGTTGTTGCTGGATGAGTCATAACATTACAATTACATTACATTACATAACATTACATTAATAATGATGTCAAGAAGCCACTTGGGCCAATTGTGTCATAAACTAAACTTCAAGATCAAGGTAAAATACAGTCATAATTTCCTTGAGAAAAACAGGTAAGTCTAACTTTTTTTAATTTAAGAATCTACTTGTCTAATGCTGCTTTATTATTTACTGCTGCCCTCTGTTGGTCGAAGTCTGTTTCTACACTCACTTTACTCTTATGAGCACTGTACTAGAGGAAAAACACATATATCAGACATTTAATAAAATATTACTAACTATTATTTGTTGGTACACTTTAATTCTTAATGTTTGGATGTCCATCAGTTTACAGCATTACACATGAGCAACATTTTTTTAATCTCATAACCAACAGTGTCTGATATTGGGGGTTTTACCACTGGATATACATGGATTGCACAAGTCAATGACTGAACTTCACAAGTAAAATATAACAGCATTTAGATATTTGTTATTGTTTTGTAACTGTTTCCAACAATATCTTTGATTTCTAATAAACTTTATAATACATTTTTACTTCTGTTTGTTTGCTGAAAGTTACTCGCCCACCAAACATTAAGGTAATGTCCAATAACTGTTAAAGGACTTAGAGAATGTAAACATCAAGAGCAAGTAAATCAGCTTTATGTGTTTAATTATTCTGAAATACATTGCCCACTTTCAAAGCTCTTGTTTTGTTTGTTTTCAGATTGTAATATATCATCTAATCACTCCTATAACCCTGAATTTAACATTTTTACTTGTAAAATCTCTATGATCTATGATTTTGTGAGACGACACACTTTCACTGTGGATTTATCATAAACAGTAAAACCAGGATAGAGTGGATGAGTGAATGTGGTTTGGACTCTGTGGATGAGGGTCATTGTGTCAGAGACGCCGTAGAAGGACAAAATTCCTGCTCTGTGATCCACATACACTCCTATTCTACAGGAGCTGGACACTACAGGGAGATTAGTGTGTTTGTTATTGTGTATGAAGCAGCATCTGGAGTCAGAGCAGAGCAAACTCCAGGACTGATCATTAAATCCAAACACACACTCATAACCCTGTCCCTTCCTGCTGATGCTCTTATATGACACTGATATATTCACATTACAACTCCTCTCAACCTCCCAGTAACAGCGTCCACACACACTCTCACTACACAACACCTGCCGCCACCCATCAAATCTGTCTGGATGATCAGGATACTGCTGGACTGTATCAGTGTTAGTAGCTGCTGTGTTTCCATCAGACAGACGGATGTATTCATTCACTGTGTTAAAATCCAGTGTGAACTGCCTGAAATCTGATGAGATAAAACACATAAGTGCCGTTGCAAAAAAAAAAGAATATCACAGAATTTGTACATACAAAGTATTTACATATTTTTATTTTCTCTTTTATTTACTTTGCAAACCAGTCGTACAAGTCAAGTCATATTGTTGCTTTGACTCAGTTAAGTTCGGGACACATTGAGTGTTAATGTAACTCAACGTATGTGTTTGTCGCAATTAATAATTCAAACTAACTCTATTATTACTGAGCATAGAGAAATGTAGTTACATGAGCTGTAAAACATAAAATGATAATAAACTGTCTGTACTCAGTTGATGGAGGGGTCTCCAAACTTAACAAACTTAACCTAACTCTGTGCTCATGTAGCATACTTAAGAGTATTGAAAAGAATTCACAACTGACTCTGTGTCAGACATTAAACTTGATTCTTCCTCCACAGAAATACACAACAAACTGCATTTAGACTTGCAAAATATATAAGTGTGCGGTTGGGCGGGTGGAGGTTAGGTATCTGGGCTTCCACTTGGGGCACGGGCAAGTGCGGCCGCAAATTAATAAGACCGCAGCCGTTGCGACCTGCCCGAGTCCCAAGACCAAAAAGGAGGTAAGACAGTTCCTGGGGCTGGCGGGATATTACAGACGGTTTGTGCCCAACTATTCGGACCTCACCAGCCCGCTGACTGATCTTACTAAAAAGGAGGCGCCAGATCCGGTCCAATGGTCAGAGAAGTGCCAGCAGGCGTTCTCCCAAGTGAAGGCTGCCCTGTGTGGCGGGCCGCTATTACACTCTCCTGACTTCGCTCTCCCTTTTGTTTTGCAGACTGACGCGTCGGACAGAGGCCTGGGTGCTGTCCTGGCACAGGAGGTGGGGGGTGAGGAGCGGCCAGTGCTGTACATTAGCCGCAAGCTCTCAAAGGGAGAGGCTAAGTACAGCACTATTGAAAAGGAATGTTTGGCCATCAGATGGGCCGTTCTCACCCTTAGGTACTACCTCCTGGGCCGGGAGTTCACCCTCTGTTCGGACCACGCTCCCCTGCAGTGGCTCCACCGCATGAAAGATACCAACGCCAGGATCACCCGTTGGTATCTGGCGCTGCAGCCTTTTAAGTTCCAGGTGGTCCACAGACCGGGGGCGCGAATGGTTGTAGCCGACTTCCTCTCCAGGAATGGGGGGGCTGCAGGCCGGACGGTTCCCCGGCCTGAGTCAGGCGGTGGGGGTATGTGGCGAGGGGAGCGTGGTGTAGCGAGGTGTGCAGCAGGAGAGAGAGCCGGGAGACGAGCGGTAAGTGAGTGGAGTAATTACAGACGACCAACACCTGTGTCTCGTTCCAGTAAGGGCGCGGAGAGAGGATATAAGCACCAGAGGAAGGCACAATGGGAGAGGAGAGACGGACTCAACACAAGCTGCCACAGACCCAAACCTTCCAGTCAGCCAGGAGGACCTGCGCTGGCTTCCGAGCGACACAAGCCAGGCTGAGAGAGAAGCCGTGGACGTTAACGTTAACTATGGTGCTCATCGTTGTTCTGAAAGCTTGTCAGACCGCCAACCGCCTCTTCCTCCCTAATCAACGAACTCCGCACATAATTACAAATTTAAGGACAAATATACTTTCTGATAGAAGAGAATAGGGCCGAGTAACTCAGGTGGGCCATATAAACTCATTACACGAGAGTTTGATACGAGAATAAACTTTTCAGATCCAGGATCATACGGCTCATTAATGTGTTTCTGATCATCATCATTGACACAAAGGAGATCCCTATTGGAAATCAAACAGACATTCCCAATACTGTATCAAAGCATCAAACCCACAGCTGACACACAAACACATGCAGATTGATAACAGGGCAAAATATAGAACATACAGATGCATATGCAAAACCTAAAAGAAGAAGAATGAAACCACTGAGACTATAAAATACAACATCGTTCACGGAATCGTTTGGCCAGGCTTTTCTTCTTTCCATTCTTCTCCTTGTTGTCCTCCATCTTCCTGGCACGGACTTCTTATGAAAGCTATAAAAGTTCTTCAGTCGAGAGTCTGTCACGGTGGGTGGACAAGAGGAGAACCCAGATGCAGGCAGAGGTTAATAAACAAGACTTTAATAAATACACCAAAACAAAAACCCACTATGGGGTAACAAGGACAGGACTAAATGATAGGACAGAACAAAACACTACCCACGTGGGGGCAAAAACAGGAGAACAAGAAACTAAATAAACGTAACATGACTGGGACTAAACTAAATGAACACAGCAACAAGACAGGGTAATTTAGACAAGGCTAGGAATACTTCACCAGGTTGTTGCACACGGCAAGACAGACTAGGCGTAGAAGCAAAGCGAACGAGCACAGGACAGTATACACAAGGGCATTAAATAAGGGAACTAACAAAGAAGATAACAATGGGCAGGTGTGGGTAATGAAACACAGGTGGAAGCTAAACTAGGAAACGAGAGGGGCGGGGCCAAAGACGAGACCGGAGAGAGCACACATTATGTCTGGCCGACAATAATATGTTTCTCTCCACACAAAACAAGAGGCTCTGCCATGATTCTGCCTCAAGACCAAGAAAGACATTACATGATGAGGCAGAATCATGACAGGGTCATTGTGCGGAGTTAACTTTTATTTATACTTTTTGTTTTACTTAAAGTCACAACACAGACAGTACAATGAAAAAAAAAAAAGTTATAGCTCATTTTATTCATTTTTCATTTGAATTCTTAGGTTCAGAGCTCTACATTTTATTTAATATTAAAAAGTTATTAAAAAGTAAAAAGATTCATTTAACCTCCTATATATTAGATCCAAGTATAGCTTTTCCTTTTAAATTAATAACAGAAAACTGTTATTCTATACAGGCAAATTTATTAAGTTCTCAAGGTTTCAATTCTTGACTCACAAAATTTTATTGTTAGCTTTTTTGTTTAATTGATTAAACAATTTTACACACAAGTTCATTCAAATTAAATTCGTTTTATTGCTTTAGGTATTAATTTACTGTAGTATATTTAACTTCCTTTTAAATAAAATTTATTTTGTTGGATAACATAGAATTTAACTTTAAAAAGTTAAGAACAACAGTGACACCTTCTGATCAAAACAATGTTCCAAACACAATTATATGATCTTACAATGAAAAAACTCATTAAAACACCAACAGAACTAGATGTACATTAATCTCATGATAAACATGATCATCACATGATCAAGGTAAAATAGTCATAATTTCCTTCAGAAAAACAAACAATTCACAGGTAAGACTATACTCCAGAAAACAAGAGACACAGAGGGTTTTTGTCGTCTTTCTCTTCTTTAGAACTGGATTTGATTATATCCAGAAGCTCTTTAAGGACATTGTGCCCATGAACTTTAAACGACTCTAGTTTGTACTGAAGAACTTTTTTTAATTTAAGAATCTACTTGTCTAATGCTGCTTTATTATTTACTGCTGCCCTCTGTTGGTCGAAGTCTGTTTATACACTCACTTTACTCTTATGAGCACTGTACTAAAGGAAAAACATATATCCCAGACATTTAATAAAACATTACTAACTATTATTTGTTGGTACACTTTAATTCTTAATGTTTGGATGTCTATCAGTTTACAGCATTACACATGAGAAACATTTTTTTTAATCCCATAACCACCAGTGTCTGATATTAGGGGTTTTACCAGGTTATGTCATTCGGAAACATGGTTTTTCCTATTTTTTTTCACTGCTATGCGGATGACACACAGCTCGACCTGTCATTTCAGCCTAATGATCCGACGGTTTCTGAGCGCATCTCGGCATGCCTGAATGACATCTCACTCTGGATGAAGGACCATCACCTGCAGCTCAACCTTGCCAAAACTGAACTGCTCGTGATACCGGTGTTGTGCCGAGAAAAGCAGCCCTGCCAGATTAAGCACCTCCTTCAATAACACGCTGTCCGATTAGCTAATTCTAACCCCTCCCCTAACACCTAATCCTCACCCCAACCATTGAGGCGAGGGGGTGCATAATCTGGCAGGGGTACATTTTTTGGCACAACACCGGCCGACCAGAAAACTCAGCACGACCTTTCCATCCAACTAGGTTCATCAACCATTACTCCTTCCAGAACGGCCAGAAACCTGGGAGTGGTAATTGATGATCATCTGAACTTCGCAGATCATGTTGCCAGCACCACCCGGTCCTGTAGATTCATCCTCTACAATATTAGGAGACATTAGACCTTTCCTGATCTGAGCATGCTACGCTTCTTGTCCAGGCTCTCTGTCCTGTCCAGACTCGACTATTGCAATGCTCTACTGGCTGGTCTTCCAGCTTGTACAACCAGACCTCTTCAGATGATCCAGATAGCGCGTGGCTCAATGAGAAACAGTCCCCTTGTAGTCACGAGAGTCGCATTCCTGCCTCAGTGGTAATGAGTAAATCATACTTACTTAGATCTTTTGCCAGGTATGAGAAGATTTGCATTTACTCTACTTAATCGACAGTGTCTTTTACCTGTAATCTAGCATTCCATCATTGCTAACTTCTATATTTGCTTAGGGATGAAGGTCAAATTGGATTCCTTAACTTAACTTGCAAGGCTCTATGAATTATCAGTATCAGTAGTGTAAGCTCGTCAACGTTGCCTACGCATCACAGTATATTCAAATTCCGCTATCTGTACAAATCTACAGCTTTTAACTAACGGCCTACATGCAAATTTCCATTGTGGACTTCCAAAGTGGTAAACCATAGATGATATATCAATTTTCAAGGCTCACACTACATATTACCTATAGAAGACGCCAGATAACATTCACATATGCCAACAGGGACATCAATGACGTTCAGCGAATCTCTTAATAGTACACTCGTGTTTCCCTGATGAGTTCGCTATGCGTCTGCAAAGTTTCTACGATCCTTTCATGAACATTACACATACCATAATGCAATTAATTATTAGTGTCTTTCAGATGACCAGTACTACACTAGTGCGTCCTGTAACCTTGTGTTGTATATGTCATTAACACGAAATCAAAGAGTACAGAAACATAGAAATGGCTAAACTTGCTATGACAGTTACATGGCTGGTTGACGGTTTGCTATCCGACTAAGAGTGCTTTGATAACTGCACCAACTAAAATTTAGTCGATGTGCTCTGCTGAATGGTGCATGTTAAAACCTTAACTATTTACTAACCTCCTGGTTGCTACTCAGGACCCCAAAGATCTAATACAGTAGGAAGTGGTGCTGTAATGAGTATGTGTTTAATTCTCTCTGTCTTGCAGATTTATTGTTCATCTGTTAACTTCTCTAAGATGGACTAATCTTAAAGTTCTTATAATGAATCCAAGCTCAGTGTTACTGTAACCCTCAGTCACGAACATCCATGTATCTGTCTGAGGCTAACAGTGTATGTGAAATGAGGACATGACTGCAGCTGGCCATGAGGCCCAAACCAGCATGTCCAGTGCAAAAAGGCTTTGACTTTTTAATTCTACTTAACATTATTTTATTTATCTTCATATTGAAGAGACCTTTTTGAAGGAGTTTGGTTTACTTATGAGCACTTAGATAAATGAGACTTGGGTGTTTGTAATGACGTAGGTTATGGTGTCGCCATGATTTGCTGCATTTTGAGGTGTTCAGTCTTATTATGATTTAAGAAAATAAATGCGATTGCTCTCCTCACGAATCATCTGTTTCTTGTTTTTCACTGACGTGTCTCTTAAGTGTTGAGGACTATAGTGCTGCTTTGAGCCTACATTCAGTATGAGTAAAATACTCAAGTACTGTTCAAATCAGATACTCGAAGACTTTTACTGAAGTCGTTTTGGAATTGTACTTGTAACTTGAATGGAGATTTCACTGCACGTTCTGTACTTTACTAAGAGTTCAGTACTCTTTACAACCTCGCAAACCTCTCTGCTCTGGCTACAAAACCCCCATATCTCACTCGCTAATTCAGACTTATGTACCCGCCGATCCCTGTGCTCTGCAATCAACAACGTCTTGTGTGCTGTCCACAAGGGAAAAAATACTCTCACGCACTTTCTCCGGATGTGTTCCACACTCTGGAACGATCTCCCTCTTGCCACAAGATCAGCGGATTCATGTAGCGGTCTTTAAGAATCGGCTAAAAACACATCTCTTCGTCAACATCTGACCCATTAGTACAGTCTTCTACTTCTTTTTACTTTCCTATCACCCCCCAAAAAAATTCTTAGCTTGTATACTGTGTAGGCTGACTGAGACCAGTTGTACTGCACCTGCATTGTTGTTCTTTTGTTGCACATATTGCTTCTACTGTTTTTCCCCTACTTTACGTCTTTGGATAAAAGCGTCGCTAAATGACCAAATGTAAATGACTAAATCCACTGGAATACATGGATTGCACAAATCAGTACTGAACTTCACAAGTAAAATATAACAGCATTTAGATATTTGTTATTGTTTTGTAACTGTTTCCAACAATATCTTTGATTTCTAATAAACTTTATAATACATTTTTACTTCTGTTTGTTTGCTGAAAGTTACTCGCCCACCAAACATTAAGGTAATGTCCAATAACTGTTAAAGGACTTAGAGAATGTAAACATCAAGAGCAAGTAAATCAGCTTTATGTGTTTAATTATTCTGAAATACATTGCCCACTTTCAAAGCTCTTGTTTTGTTTGTTTTCAGATTGTAATATATCATCTAATCACTCCTATAACCCTGAATTTAACATTTTTACTTGTAAAATCTCTATGATCTATGATTTTGTGAGACGACACACTTTCACTGTGGATTTATCATAAACAGTAAAACCAGGATAGAGAGGATGAGTGAATGTGGTTTGGACTCTGTGGATGAGGGTCATTGTGTCAGAGACGCCGTAGAAGGACAAAATTCCTGCTCTGTGATCCAGAAACACTCCTATTCTACAGGAGCTGGACACTACAGGGAGACCAGTGCGTTCGTTATTGTGCCAGAATGAGCATGTGGAGTCAGAGCAGATCAAACTCCAGGACTGATCATTAAATCCAAACACACACTCATAACCCTGTCCCTTCCTGCTGATGCTCTTATATGACACTGATATATTCACATTACAACTCCTCTCAACCTCCCAGTAACAGCGTCCACACACACTCTCACTACACAACACCTGCCGCCACCCATTAAATCTGTCTGGATGATCAGGATACTGCTGGACTGTATCAGTGTTAGTAGCTGCTGTGTTTCCATCAGACAGACGGATGTATTCATTCACTGTGTTAAAATCCAGTGTGAACTGCCTGAAATCTGATGAGATAAAACACATAAGTGCCGTTGCAAAAAAAAAAGAATATCACAGAATTTGTACATACAAAGTATTTACATATTTTTATTTTCTCTTTTATTTACTTTGCAAACCAGTCGTACAAGTCAAGTCATATTGTTGCTTTGACTCAGTTAAGTTCGGGACACATTGAGTGTTAATGTAACTCAACGTATGTGTTTGTCGCAATTAATAATTCAAACTAACTCTATTATTACTGAGCATAGAGAAATGTAGTTACATGAGCTGTAAAACATAAAATGATAATAAACTGTCTGTACTCAGTTGATGGAGGGGTCTCCAAACTTAACAAACTTAACCTAACTCTGTGCTCATGTAGCATACTTAAGAGTATTGAAAAGAATTCACAACTGACTCTGTGTCAGACATTAAACTTGATTCTTCCTCCACAGAAATACACAACAAACTGCATTTAGACTTGCAAAATATATTCATCTAAGTTATAATTCATCAAAGTTAGGATATTGAGTTCATTGAATGAATTAAACTGTGTAATTTACCCACACAACAGGAGTCACTAAACAATAAAATCTATGTCACTAGAACTACTGTAAATAAACTGATGAGTTGAGCACATGTCAACTCAATATCTGAAGTACACTCAACACTAAACTCAGGAAGATGAGCTGAGAGAGCTAAAACATCCAATCATTTTTGCAGCGTTCATTTGACATATCAGACAGCACATCTTCAATTTATTTAATGTTAAAACTAATCTCTGTTTAATTTAGTGAACAGTTTATGAACAATTTGATGTAAATGTTTAAGTGTCACAGTGTCGACACCACAAAAGCAGATAAATTCAAATCAACGTGCAAATCAATGATCACACTTATAATAATTGCTGGTGTTAATGTATTTTTATGCAAAATATTTTGTACAGTTGTGTCCATGTTTTCATTTTTTTGTCACATTTAGTATCAATTCCTCAATTATTTTGTATTTTATCAATGATTAGTAACTGACATGTGTGACCTAAACGTTTTTCATGTGCAAGTGGATTTAAATATTAAAAATATCAAAGTGTCTTACATTGTAAGAACTCCTCCTTCATCTTGGGCTCATCAGGAACAATTGTGATATATGAAACTAAAGACATAAACAAACATAATTATTACAATCTCCATATCACAAGAATAAATTAACACACACACACACACACACACACACACACACACACACCACCGCACAACCACACAACACAACACACCACACACACACACACCACACCACAAGCACACCCCACGCACACTTGCACACACACACACGCACACACACACACTACCACGTGTAACACACTGCTCTGACACTAACAACAGCCAAAATCACACATTTCACTTTGACAGACATGACTGAAACACAGATGTAATGTCTAACAGCACTCATGTTTGTGTGATATAAAACATAATGCAAGACTTAATTCTGAGGATGAAGAATATCTGATACTTTACCTCCTTCAGATATCTTCTCTATCTCCTCTCTACAGAAATCCTCCAGTTTTTCTTTCAGCTGACAGACAGATTTTCTCACATCATCAAAAGAGACGAGAGAACTGACAGTAATGTCGTGTGAAACTGTAGATTCAGGAGGTGCAGACAGACACTGAAAACTCTGCAGAAGAAAAGACAGAAAATATGAAGTAAAGATGTAAAGAGTTTCATTATCTCCAAACTTTCTCCACTATTCTGCATTACAACCGGACATTAACTGATTTATTGAAGCACTTATGACATCTGAATAATTTGCAGAGGACTTCTGCACCTGTCGTGTATTTCGTAGTTGTGTTACCTTCAGGAAATGAATGTGATTGTCTGTGTGTAAAAGCTGCTCGAGTTCAGTGTCTCTCCTCCTCAGATCATCGATCTCCTGCTCCAGACGCTTCAAGACTCCTTCAGCTGGACTCACTGCAGTCTTTTCCTGATCTCTGATCAGTTGTGTCACCTCAGAGCGGCTTCTCTCAATGGAGCGGATCAGTTCAGTAAAGATTCTCTCACTGTCCTCCACTGCTGTCTGTGCAGAGCGCTGGAAAAACACACATTACAATCACATCTTACTGCACAGTGAACTTCAGAGGGAATAAAGTGAATTCATCTGTACTTTTATAATGCTTTATAGAATACAAGTGCTCCAAAACACCTTTACAGTCACAAACAGGGAAATAGCAATCATTTTTAAGCACTGCAGATACAGAAATCAGTTCAGGCTGATCATCATGATCTATATGGCATGCCATCTTTAAACTAAAAGTCTTCAGTATCTATTTTAAAGGAATCCAGAAAACAAGCGAGATAACAAAGCTCTTCAGCACTGGAGGAGTCACATTAGAGTCACAAACAACTTTTTGATCTGTCAGCAGTTGTTGATCTTCTCAAAACTCACCTGGTAAGAGTTCACGGCGTCTCTGAGCTCCTGAAGCTTCTTCTCTCTCTCCTGGATTCTCTGCTTGAAGTTTCTCTGTGTCTCTCCCAAAACTCTCTGTGACAAACCAAACACTGTAAAACTCCATATGACATGAAACTACACGCAGAGAATTTATTACATTTCAACCACTTGCTAAACACATCTAACTTCATTATAATGATATGTGATCATGTTTTAGCATCACAGTTAGCATTAGCATACAGGTGTCTGGTTTGGGTTCATACCAGTTTCTCAGTTCTTTCTGCTACAGCTGTTACAGTGTCATGATTTTTATGTTCATCCATCGTACACAGATAACAAATGCACTCCTGGTCAGTGCGACAGTAGATTTCAAGATGTTTTCTATGTTTTGTGCAGATCATGTCATTCAGTCGTCTAGTAGGATCCATCAGGTTGTGTTTGTTCACATGAAAGAATTGTTCATGTTGTTGAAGGTGATTTTGACAGTAAGAGTTCAGACACTCCAGACAGGACTTGACAGCTTTGTATTTTCTCTCAGTACAGACGTCACACTTCACATCTTCAGGTCCAGCGTAACATTGATCAGAAACAGTTTGAAGTCTCGTCTTCAGTTCTTCCACCATTTCAGCNTCATCTAAGTTATAATTCATCAAAGTTAGGATATTGAGTTCATTGAATGAATTAAACTGTGTAATTTACCCACACAACAGGAGTCACTAAACAATAAAATCTATGTCACTAGAACTACTGTAAATAAACTGATGAGTTGAGCACATGTCAACTCAATATCTGAAGTACACTCAACACTAAACTCAGGAAGATGAGCTGAGAGAGCTAAAACATCCAATCATTTTTGCAGCGTTCATTTGACATATCAGACAGCACATCTTCAATTTATTTAATGTTAAAACTAATCTCTGTTTAATTTAGTGAACAGTTTATGAACAATTTGATGTAAATGTTTAAGTGTCACAGTGTCGACACCACAAAAGCAGATAAATTCAAATCAACGTGCAAATCAATGATCACACTTATAATAATTGCTGGTGTTAATGTATTTTTATGCAAAATATTTTGTACAGTTGTGTCCATGTTTTCATTTTTTTGTCACATTTAGTATCAATTCCTCAATTATTTTGTATTTTATCAATGATTAGTAACTGACATGTGTGACCTAAACGTTTTTCATGTGCAAGTGGATTTAAATATTAAAAATATCAAAGTGTCTTACATTGTAAGAACTCCTCCTTCATCTTGGGCTCATCAGGAAAAACATCACATTTTTGTTTAAAGCAGGTCTTGATGTGAAGGTTTGTCTGCATTGAGGACAGCTGTAGTTTCTCCTCTGATCATCCTGATTCCAGTAGTTTGTAATACAGCTCATACAGTAACTGTGTCCACAGGGAATGGTCACTGGATCCTTCAGTAGATCCAAACACACTGAACAGATGAACTTGTCTTGAGGAATATTCCCTTCTGCCATATTTCACTAATATACATACAGAGAGAAAGACGTGAGAGTTTGATATAAGTTTTGTTTGCTCTGAAATGAGCAGTTGAAGTAGTTTCCTGGTTTTGTGATCATGAGACGTGAGCTAAACACTGGTTTGTTGGGCGTGACTCACTTTCACTTTCGTCTTCAACAGATATAAAAACATCCAGCAGGTGTCAGTCTCTCACAAATTGACTCAGACATCAATACAAATACAAACTGTCAACAAATGTGTGGCCAAATTATGATGCCTTTCAACACACATTAATTTTTGCACGCATACATATAACATGTTTAAAAATGTAAATGAAACACAACTAAGAACTCAAATCTCCTGCACTGTGATTCTGAGCAATATAACTTTCCTCTGGATGGAGGCATTGTGGGGCATCTTTAAGAGTTTAACAATAGTTCGTGGTAAAGGTTTTCCTCTTGGAAACATTGGGGACATGAGGTCAAGGTTTAGTTGGTAAAATCCCCCTCCCCCAGTTCCTATAAAGTGTTGCAATGTCAATATACTGCCTAAATTAAAAATGCTTGAACTAATAGGATTTAGAGTACAATGAAGAAGTTATTTTTCTTTCTGTTTTATTACAAAATTGTTGTTTTTCAGTGTTTTGCTGAACAAGAAACTGATCATTACAGCCAAAGGGAAATTGATGCCACAGCATGTTTCATCTTTCAGTTCAGTCAAAGCACAGCAACAAGATCAATCTTTATAGATATGTCTACACATATTCATAACTTAATGGTAAATAAATACATGTAGTAAGAGCAAAGGAAAAACATTTAAAGAGAAAATATTCAAGAGAAATGCCTTTGAGCAAAAAAACATACAATATAAAAAATGAAACGAGAGGGAGAACTTTGAATATAAAAAATTAAACTAGAGGGAGAACTTTGGAAACATTTTGTAATAAATTTAAATGCATTTTAAATGAGTTATAAAGCAACATGTTATACATACATAGAAATTTAATGTAGCATTTAATGTAGCCAAACTTGAAGCAGGTGACTATTTTACACTTTTTACACAAAATATCTTGAAATACAGACAACTGAAAAGCTGCATTCTATTTATTTTACATTGTAATCATGAATCATTGTATTTTTTTAACACTGCACACTGTTCAGACCATACATGTAACAGAAGACCATTCTCTTTCAAATTAAGAGTTTGTTTCCAAAATGAGATAACTCTGATGTTTTTATTTATTTGATGTCTTTTATTGTGTTAGTTGTTTCTTTTTTGTAATTATGGCTTAAATTAAAACAAACCAACTGCAGTTTGATTGATATTAACTGGAATCGACAAAAAACATGATTTTTTTTTAAACGGAGTTATCTCATTTTGGAAATAAACTCTTCAAATACAGACACACACACTCATGCTGTACACACAAGTACACACACACACACCAATCACAAAGCCTCTGTAAGCAAAAAATAGCACCATGTCCATGACAGAAATGATTCAACAGGCAAGAACACATCTGCTTCTGCTATTAAAGCCTACCACAGGCACAAAAAATAACCCCATAATACATGAAACTTCAGCAGATAAAGTCAACTGTAAACCAGCACTTCACTGACCTTTGGTGTGACATCTTTACATGAATCACAGGAGGTTCTTGAGTTAACTCATACTGCTTACAGTAACCAAACATTCATAGGGGGAATTTTTGCTCACATCTTTGCATGAAGTGATGTATGATCATTAATTCTTTAAATATTAACATAAATAGTCAGCCATTGAGCTGTAGAGACAAATGAGGAACATGATTCCTTTACAAGTGATTCCACTTTCTTCTTAACGTTTTTCTTTTCAAGAAGAGTCTTGAAAGCAGTAGTTAAACAGTGAACCTTTACTTCTTTACCCAAAACATTCGGTTATGATCAACTACAAATCTAGCATTTAATTTCTAAAATGCAATGAAACACTACGGCAGAATATAAAGTAAGCCAGTTCTTCACATCATTTTTAAACTAATCTTCTTTAAATAAAAAAAAGCATTTTGTAAAGCTTAGACAATATGGTGTGAAAACTGTTTTGTTTCCTATAGCTGCCTCTCTAATTCTGAAATGATCAGCTACTAAAGGATTTATGAGGATGACAAGTGCATGTCCCACTGACAATGTTCACCAAAGCATCAGAAAGTCAAGAAAACTGGATAAACAAAAAAACATCCTGTTTCCATTTCTTTTAACCCTGAAATCATTCCAAAAACAACAGATATGAACACTTCAGGGGTTACAGTCTTATCATAAATTCTCCTGTCACTGCAGTTCTTGTGTGTATGGCAATACAAACTAAAATACGTTAGTCACAAGTAAGACAAACTGACAGTATTTTTGCTGTTTGTAAGAATGAATCTCAAGTAAATTGTGTTGAATTTATTTTCTAAAACCAAAGCCCAATGGTTATAGCTTATCTTTAATGATCAGTGTGTGAAACAGAATAAAATGGTTTTTAAAAAAGAAAATAATTATTCAGTCTTATTTAAGAAGTGGTAATGATAACATTCAAATTTAAGGACAAATATACTTTCTGATAGAAGAGAATAGGGCCGAGTAACTCAGGTGGGCCATATAAACTCATTACACGAGAGTTTGATACGAGAATAAACTTTTCAGATCCAGGATCATACGGCTCATTAATGTGTTTCTGATCATCATCATTGACACAAAGGAGATCCCTATTGGAAATCAAACAGACATTCCCAATACTGTATCAAAGCATCAAACCCACAGCTGACACACAAACACATGCAGATTGATAACAGGGCAAAATATAGAACATACAGATGCATATGCAAAACCTAAAAGAAGAAGAATGAAACCACTGAGACTATAAAATACAACATCGTTCACGGAATCGTTTGGCCAGGCTTTTCTTCTTTCCATTCTTCTCCTTGTTGTCCTCCATCTTCCTGGCACGGACTTCTTATGAAAGCTATAAAAGTTCTTCAGTCGAGAGTCTGTCACGGTGGGTGGACAAGAGGAGAACCCAGATGCAGGCAGAGGTTAATAAACAAGACTTTAATAAATANTTGTTGACAGTTTGTATTTGTATTGATGTCTGAGTCAATTTGTGAGAGACTGACACCTGCTGGATGTTTTTATATCTGTTGAAGACGAAAGTGAAAGTGAAAGTGAGTCACGCCCAACAAACCAGTGTTTAGCTCACGTCTCATGATCACAAAACCAGGAAACTACTTCAACTGCTCATTTCAGAGCAAACAAAACTTATATCAAACTCTCACGTCTTTCTCTCTGTATGTATATTAGTGAAATATGGCAGAAGGGAATATTCCTCAAGACAAGTTCAGCTGTTCAGTGTGTTTGGATCTACTGAAGGATCCAGTGACCATTCCCTGTGGACACAGTTACTGTATGAGCTGTATTACAAACTACTGGAATCAGGATGATCAGAGGAGAAACTACAGCTGTCCTCAATGCAGACAAACCTTCACATCAAGACCTGCTTTAAACAAAAATGTGATGTTTGCTGAAATGGTGGAAGAACTGAAGACGAGACTTCAAACTGTTTCTGATCAATGTTACGCTGGACCTGAAGATGTGAAGTGTGACGTCTGTACTGAGAGAAAATACAAAGCTGTCAAGTCCTGTCTGGAGTGTCTGAACTCTTACTGTCAAAATCACCTTCAACAACATGAACAATTCTTTCATGTGAACAAACACAACCTGATGGATCCTACTAGACGACTGAATGACATGATCTGCACAAAACATAGAAAACATCTTGAAATCTACTGTCGCACTGACCAGGAGTGCATTTGTTATCTGTGTACGATGGATGAACATAAAAATCATGACACTGTAACAGCTGTAGCAGAAAGAACTGAGAAACTGGTATGAACCCAAACCAGACACCTGTATGCTAATGCTAACTGTGATGCTAAAACATGATCACATATCATTATAATGAAGTTAGATGTGTTTAGCAAGTGGTTGAAATGTAATAAATTCTCTGCGTGTAGTTTCATGTCATATGGAGTTTTACAGTGTTTGGTTTGTCACAGAGAGTTTTGGGAGAGACACAGAGAAACTTCAAGCAGAGAATCCAGGAGAGAGAGAAGAAGCTTCAGGAGCTCAGAGACGCCGTGAACTCTTACCAGGTGAGTTTTGAGAAGATCAACAACTGCTGACAGATCAAAAAGTTGTTTGTGACTCTAATGTGACTCCTCCAGTGCTGAAGAGCTTTGTTATCTCGCTTGTTTTCTGGATTCCTTTAAAATAGATACTGAAGACTTTTAGTTTAAAGATGGCATGCCATATAGATCATGATGATCAGCCTGAACTGATTTCTGTATCTGCAGTGCTTAAAAATGATTGCTATTTCCCTGTTTGTGACTGTAAAGGTGTTTTGGAGCACTTGTATTCTATAAAGCATTATAAAAGTACAGATGAATTCACTTTATTCCCTCTGAAGTTCACTGTGCAGTAAGATGTGATTGTAATGTGTGTTTTTCCAGCGCTCTGCACAGACAGCAGTGGAGGACAGTGAGAGAATCTTTACTGAACTGATCCGCTCCATTGAGAGAAGCCGCTCTGAGGTGACACAACTGATCAGAGATCAGGAAAAGACTGCAGTGAGTCCAGCTGAAGGAGTCTTGAAGCGTCTGGAGCAGGAGATCGATGATCTGAGGAGGAGAGACACTGAACTCGAGCAGCTTTTACACACAGACAATCACATTCATTTCCTGAAGGTAACACAACTACGAAATACACGACAGGTGCAGAAGTCCTCTGCAAATTATTCAGATGTCATAAGTGCTTCAATAAATCAGTTAATGTCCGGTTGTAATGCAGAATAGTGGAGAAAGTTTGGAGATAATGAAACTCTTTACATCTTTACTTCATATTTTCTGTCTTTTCTTCTGCAGAGTTTTCAGTGTCTGTCTGCACCTCCTGAATCTACAGTTTCACACGACATTACTGTCAGTTCTCTCGTCTCTTTTGATGATGTGAGAAAATCTGTCTGTCAGCTGAAAGAAAAACTGGAGGATTTCTGTAGAGAGGAGATAGAGAAGATATCTGAAGGAGGTAAAGTATCAGATATTCTTCATCCTCAGAATTAAGTCTTGCATTATGTTTTATATCACACAAACATGAGTGCTGTTAGACATTACATCTGTGTTTCAGTCATGTCTGTCAAAGTGAAATGTGTGATTTTGGCTGTTGTTAGTGTCAGAGCAGTAGTGTTAGTAGGTCATGTGGGCGGTGTGCTGTGTGTGTGTGTGTGTGTGTGTGTGTGTGTGTGTGTGTTAATTTATTCTTGTGATATGGAGATTGTAATAATTATGTTTGTTTATGTCTTTAGTTTCATATATCACAATTGTTCCTGATGAGCCCAAGATGAAGGAGGAGTTCTTACAATGTAAGACACTTTGATATTTTTAATATTTAAATCCACTTGCACATGAAAAACGTTTAGGTCACACATGTCAGTTACTAATCATTGATAAAATACAAAATAATTGAGGAATTGATACTAAATGTGACAAAAAAATGAAAACATGGACACAACTGTACAAAATATTTTGCATAAAAATACATTAACACCAGCAATTATTATAAGTGTGATCATTGATTTGCACGTTGATTTGAATTTATCTGCTTTTGTGGTGTCGACACTGTGACACTTAAACATTTACATCAAATTGTTCATAAACTGTTCACTAAATTAAACAGAGATTAGTTTTAACATTAAATAAATTGAAGATGTGCTGTCTGATATGTCAAATGAACGCTGCAAAAATGATTGGATGTTTTAGCTCTCTCAGCTCATCTTCCTGAGTTTAGTGTTGAGTGTACTTCAGATATTGAGTTGACATGTGCTCAACTCATCAGTTTATTTACAGTAGTTCTAGTGACATAGATTTTATTGTTTAGTGACTCCTGTTGTGTGGGTAAATTACACAGTTTAATTCATTCAATGAACTCAATATCCTAACTTTGATGAATTATAACTTAGATGAATATATTTTGCAAGTCTAAATGCAGTTTGTTGTGTATTTCTGTGGAGGAAGAATCAAGTTTAATGTCTGACACAGAGTCAGTTGTGAATTCTTTTCAATACTCTTAAGTATGCTACATGAGCACAGAGTTAGGTTAAGTTTGTTAAGTTTGGAGACCCCTCCATCAACTGAGTACAGACAGTTTATTATCATTTTATGTTTTACAGCTCATGTAACTACATTTCTCTATGCTCAGTAATAATAGAGTTAGTTTGAATTATTAATTGCGACAAACACATACGTTGAGTTACATTAACACTCAATGTGTCCCGAACTTAACTGAGTCAAAGCAACAATATGACTTGACTTGTACGACTGGTTTGCAAAGTAAATAAAAGAGAAAATAAAAATATGTAAATACTTTGTATGTACAAATTCTGTGATATTCTTTTTTTTTTGCAACGGCACTTATGTGTTTTATCTCATCAGATTTCAGGCAGTTCACACTGGATTTTAACACAGTGAATGAATACATCCGTCTGTCTGATGGAAACACAGCAGCTACTAACACTGATACAGTCCAGCAGTATCCTGATCATCCAGACAGATTTAATGGGTGGCGGCAGGTGTTGTGTAGTGAGAGTGTGTGTGGACGCTGTTACTGGGAGGTTGAGAGGAGTTGTAATGTGAATATATCAGTGTCATATAAGAGCATCAGCAGGAAGGGACAGGGTTATGAGTGTGTGTTTGGATTTAATGATCAGTCCTGGAGTTTGATCTGCTCTGACTCCACATGCTCATTCTGGCACAATAACGAACGCACTGGTCTCCCTGTAGTGTCCAGCTCCTGTAGAATAGGAGTGTTTCTGGATCACAGAGCAGGAATTTTGTCCTTCTACGGCGTCTCTGACACAATGACCCTCATCCACAGAGTCCAAACCACATTCACTCATCCTCTCTATCCTGGTTTTACTGTTTATGATAAATCCACAGTGAAAGTGTGTCGTCTCACAAAATCATAGATCATAGAGATTTTACAAGTAAAAATGTTAAATTCAGGGTTATAGGAGTGATTAGATGATATATTACAATCTGAAAACAAACAAAACAAGAGCTTTGAAAGTGGGCAATGTATTTCAGAATAATTAAACACATAAAGCTGATTTACTTGCTCTTGATGTTTACATTCTCTAAGTCCTTTAACAGTTATTGGACATTACCTTAATGTTTGGTGGGCGAGTAACTTTCAGCAAACAAACAGAAGTAAAAATGTATTATAAAGTTTATTAGAAATCAAAGATATTGTTGGAAACAGTTACAAAACAATAACAAATATCTAAATGCTGTTATATTTTACTTGTGAAGTTCAGTACTGATTTGTGCAATCCATGTATATCCAGTGGTACATTTAGTCATTTTCATTTAGCAGACGCTTTTATCCAAAGCGACTACAAAGTAGGGGAAAAACAGTAGAAGCAATTTGTGCAACAAAAGAACAACAATGCATAGGTGCAGTACAACTGGTCTCAGTCAGCCTATCACAGTATAGAAGCTAAGAATTTTTTTGGGGGGGATAGGAAAGTAGAAAAGAAGTAGAAGACTGTACTAATGGGTCAGATGTTGACGGAAGAGATGTGTTTTTAGCCGATTCTTAAAGACCGCTACAGAATCCGCTGATCTTGTGGCAAGAGGGAGATCGTTCCAGAGTCGTGGAACACATCCGGAGAAAGTGCGTGAGAGTGATTTTTTCCCTTTGTGGGAGGCACCACAAGACGTTGTTCGATTGCAGAGCGCAGGGATCGGGCGGGTACATAAATCTGAATTAGCGAGTGAAGATATGGGGGTGCGAACAGTGGTGGTTTTGTAGGCCAAGAGCAGAGATTTGAATTGGATGCGAGCGACTATATGGAGCCAGTGCAACCTAACGAGAGAGAGGAGTGACGTGCGCTCTCTTCGGCTCTTGAAGACCACTCTTGCCCTGCATTCTGGATCATCTGAAGAGGTCTGGTTGTACAAGCTGGAAGACCAGCCAGTAGAGCATTGCAATGTCCAGTCTGGACAGGACAAGAGCCTGGACAAGAACTTGCGTAGCATGCTCAGACAGGAAAGGTCTAATTCTCCTAATATTGTAGAGGATGAATCTACAGGACCGGGTGGTGCGGCAACATGACGCAAGTTCAGATGATCATCAATTACCACTCCCAGGTTTCTGGCCGTTCTGGAAGGAGTAATGGTTGATGAACCTAGTTGGATGGAAAGGTCGTGCTGAGTTTTCTGGTCGGCCGGTGTTGTGCCAAAAAATGTACCCCTGCCAGATTATGCACCCCCTCGCCTCAATGGTTGGGGTGAGGATTAGGTGTTAGGGGAGGGGTTAGAATTAGCTAATCGGACAGCGTGTTATTGAAGGAGGTGCTTAATCTGGCAGGGCTGCTTTTCTCGGCACAACACCGGTATCACGAGCAGTTCAGTTTTGGCAAGGTTGAGCTGCAGGTGATGGTCCTTCATCCAGAGTGAGATGTCATTCAGGCATGCCGAGATGCGCTCAGAAACCGTCGGATCATTAGGCTGAAATGACAGGTCGAGCTGTGTGTCATCCGCATAGCAGTGAAAAAAAATAGGAAAAACCATGTTTCCGAATGACATAACCTGGTAAAACCCCTAATATCAGACACTGGTGGTTATGGGATTAAAAAAAATGTTTCTCATGTGTAATGCTGTAAACTGATAGACATCCAAACATTAAGAATTAAAGTGTACCAACAAATAATAGTTAGTAATGTTTTATTAAATGTCTGGGATATATGTTTTTCCTTTAGTACAGTGCTCATAAGAGTAAAGTGAGTGTATAAACAGACTTCGACCAACAGAGGGCAGCAGTAAATAATAAAGCAGCATTAGACAAGTAGATTCTTAAATTAAAAAAAGTTCTTCAGTACAAACTAGAGTCGTTTAAAGTTCATGGGCACAATGTCCTTAAAGAGCTTCTGGATATAATCAAATCCAGTTCTAAAGAAGAGAAAGACGACAAAAACCCTCTGTGTCTCTTGTTTTCTGGAGTATAGTCTTACCTGTGAATTGTTTGTTTTTCTGAAGGAAATTATGACTATTTTACCTTGATCATGTGATGATCATGTTTATCATGAGATTAATGTACATCTAGTTCTGTTGGTGTTTTAATGAGTTTTTTCATTGTAAGATCATATAATTGTGTTTGGAACATTGTTTTGATCAGAAGGTGTCACTGTTGTTCTTAACTTTTTAAAGTTAAATTCTATGTTATCCAACAAAATAAATTTTATTTAAAAGGAAGTTAAATATACTACAGTAAATTAATACCTAAAGCAATAAAACGAATTTAATTTGAATGAACTTGTGTGTAAAATTGTTTAATCAATTAAACAAAAAAGCTAACAATAAAATTTTGTGAGTCAAGAATTGAAACCTTGAGAACTTAATAAATTTGCCTGTATAGAATAACAGTTTTCTGTTATTAATTTAAAAGGAAAAGCTATACTTGGATCTAATATATAGGAGGTTAAATGAATCTTTTTACTTTTTAATAACTTTTTAATATTAAATAAAATGTAGAGCTCTGAACCTAAGAATTCAAATGAAAAATGAATAAAATGAGCTATAACTTTTTTTTTTTTCATTGTACTGTCTGTGTTGTGACTTTAAGTAAAACAAAAAGTATAAATAAAAGTTAACTCCGCACAATGACCCTGTCATGATTCTGCCTCATCATGTAATGTCTTTCTTGGTCTTGAGGCAGAATCATGGCAGAGCCTCTTGTTTTGTGTGGAGAGAAACATATTATTGTCGGCCAGACATAATGTGTGCTCTCTCCGGTCTCGTCTTTGGCCCCGCCCCTCTCGTTTCCTAGTTTAGCTTCCACCTGTGTTTCATTACCCACACCTGCCCATTGTTATCTTCTTTGTTAGTTCCCTTATTTAATGCCCTTGTGTATACTGTCCTGTGCTCGTTCGCTTTGCTTCTACGCCTAGTCTGTCTTGCCGTGTGCAACAACCTGGTGAAGTATTCCTAGCCTTGTCTAAATTACCCTGTCTTGTTGCTGTGTTCATTTAGTTTAGTCCCAGTCATGTTACGTTTATTTAGTTTCTTGTTCTCCTGTTTTTGCCCCCACGTGGGTAGTGTTTTGTTCTGTCCTATCATTTAGTCCTGTCCTTGTTACCCCATAGTGGGTTTTTGTTTTGGTGCAAAAAATAACCCCATAATACATGAAACTTCAGCAGATAAAGTCAACTGTAAACCAGCACTTCACTGACCTTTGGTGTGACATCTTTACATGAATCACAGGAGGTTCTTGAGTTAACTCATACTGCTTACAGTAACCAAACATTCATAGGGGGAATTTCTTTCTTTGAATGAAATGATGTATGATCATTAATTCTTTAAATATTAACATCACATAAATAGACAGCCATTGAGCTGTAGAGACAAATTAGGAACGTGATTCAAGTGATTCCACTTTTCTCTTTTCTACTAAGAGTCTTGAAAGCAGTAGTTAAACAGTGAACCTTTACTTTTTCACCCAAAACAATCGGTTATGATCAACTACAAATCTAGCATTTAATAGCATTTCATTTCTAAAATGCAATGAAACACTATGGCAGAATAAAAAGTAAGCCAGTTCTTCACATCATTTTTTAACTAATAATGAATCCTATTTAAATTAGAGAAATGCATTTTGTAAATGGCTGAAATGAACAAAAACTGCCAATATACACATAAAAACAAATCAGACAAAAGGACAAATGTTTTTTTAAGATGCTAATTGAAACATCTGGATGTCCGTATCATAAGCACACAAGTCCAAACAGACATTTTGGATTTACACATCACAAAAGCACAATATTGCCATAGTACACACCTGGACCAAACCCAATGTCGCTGTGACATTTTTAAGCTTCCAATAGCAAGCAGAGAATAGAAAAGTCTGATTTTTCTAACAAGCGGCTTAGACAATAAAATGCAAAAACTGCTTCCTTTCCCGCTAACTGCCTCTATAATTCTGAAATGATCAGGGTTTATGAGGATGAAAAGTGCATGTCCCACTGACAATGTTTACCAAAGCATCAGGAAGTTCCCGTTTTAAATCACTTTACCCATAAGTAATTTCAAACACTACAGATATAAACACTTCAGGGGTTACTGTCGTATCATACATTTAAATTTAAGGCCAAATATTATTTTTAAGAAGGGTATCTGATCCCAAATTCAATAGGAAAGAATAGGGGCTAGTAACTCAGGTGGGCCAAAAAAAACCTCATTACACTAACTTTGAAGCTTTTCAGATCCAAGTTCACATGGTACAATAATGTGTTTCTGATCATCATCATTGACACATAGGAGATCCCTATTGGAAGTCAAATATACTTTTTCAATCCTGTATCAAAGCATCAAACCCACATCTGACACAAAACACACTGCAGATTGATAACAGGGCAAAATATAGAACATACAGATACATATGCAAAACCTAAAAGAAGAAGAATGAAACCACTGAGACTATAAAATGCAACATCGTTCACGGAATCGTTTGGCCAGACTTTTCCTCTTCTTCTTT
This sequence comes from Triplophysa rosa, assembly GCF_024868665.1. Taxonomy (NCBI): domain Eukaryota; kingdom Metazoa; phylum Chordata; class Actinopteri; order Cypriniformes; family Nemacheilidae; genus Triplophysa; species Triplophysa rosa. The sequence goes on from NC_079912.1 coordinate 8,099,563, forward strand.
CCATTCTTCTCCTTGCTGTCCTCCATCTTCCTGGCACGGATTTCTCTCATGAGATCAAAGAAAACCTGCAAACGATTCCAATATTATTTTCTGCACTTTACACTGTAGCTTGCTTATAGCTAAATTGTAAAATTCAGTATTTATCTAAATCAAAGATTATTACAGATTGTTTTAAGAATTACATGACAGAAGAAAACGACTGCTGTTGCATGAAGGTACTTTACATTCACTTTCATAGATGTCAGCATCTAAGACGACTGGAATGTTGGTCATTTTATTTTTTTTAAATTAACAGAAAAACTCACTAAGTGCACCTGTAAAAATGTCAATATGTAAAAATAGTTTTACAGTTGTCTCCTAGCACAAACCTTATCTACATTGGCGCGGGTCTTAGCAGACGTCTCCACGTAGCAAACGCCCCACTGATCAGCTCTGGCTTTGGCTTCATCTGCGTTTACCTGCCTCCTGTCCTCCAGATCAGACTTGTTCCCCACCAGCAGAAAGGGGACGTTTTCATCCTCCTTCACCCGCAGAATCTGCTCTCTGAGTGTGGAAAGAATGGGTATCTTATGTCTGATGTACTGTTACTCTATCTTACATTTGGTATCGCTGGACACAATAAGTCAATAATGTAAGAAATTATTCTTTTCTCCAAAAGAAGTGAAAAAAATATAATGCTTGTCCATGAGAAACTAACTGTCATGATGCTAGCACATACTGTAGTGGGTGGTTGTTTACTGGCCCAAAAGAGCCCACCCCCAGATCTCTATGATATTCTGCACTTTAGATAAGGTTTGGTTTCCTCTTTCAGTGTACATCTATTGCTTTCAAAAGTAATACACCAAAAAGCCCACAACTTAAACAATAAAAATAATAATAAACATTTCAAATTGTTTCAATAAATAAATCTTTAGTATGAGCGATAAATTCTATTTTATTTTTATGGTGCTTTTACAATTTGCATTACATCAAAGCAGATGTACAAGATAAATGTGATGCAAATTCTTGCTAAAGCAAGAAATAAAATACACTGCAAATGTATCAAAAACTCTGCTTTTTTAGATTTAATCAAGTAAAAAGATCAGTGCATTTACAAGACCGTCATTAACTGAAGAAAAATCAACACATCTCCTTTAAACAATCAGAGGAGCGTCTCATGAAGAGAACTATAATTTACCTGAAATCAGCAGTTGCTGCAAAAGATTCAAGTTCAGTGATTGAGAAGACACAAAGGAAACCTTCCCCGCTGCGGAAGTAGTTATCCCGGATAGCCGCATAATCCTCCTGACCTGCTGTGTCCAGAATATCAATCTGGACTTCCTCACCATCCAGAACCACTTTCTTCCTGTAGCTGTCGGCTTTTGTGGGTTCATAGTCCTCCACAAACTTCGAAAAGACAAGAGGTGAGTAATTTATCCATATTAAGCAATTCATTCAATCATCATTTTTTAAATGTACTGTATAGAAAGCATCCTCATCCTCACCTCATCATACATGAACTGCAAAGTTAAAGCTGACTTTCCCACACCACCACTTCCGACCATGATCACTTTATGGAGAGCCAGAGAGTTCTGGCCTTTCGGCTTGGCTGCTGCCATGGTAACAGTCGCTATGAGGCGGGGTTAAGGGATGAGTGTTTTTGATCAGGACAGGTGGGGTTGGGGAGGCCGTGAAGATACAGAAGGTCACTGGAGTGAGGGGTCGGGGTGCAGGCTTTTTCTGGAAAGGACCATGTATCGCTCTGTGTGTCCCTAAAAAGTTGAGAAACTTGATTATATTTGTCAGTTTACATGTTTAGCACAATTCTTCCAAACTTATAGAAAACAAGAACAGGAAAACCTTGCTTTACATTTTACAGACCTGTTAATGTTAAAAACAACCAAACTAAAAACAAACATTATTAATACATCCTGGTCCTTTCTGCTCTGAAGAATTTTTTTGTAATATTTTATTAAAATATAATAAATCATCTCACATTTGAAATGGCTTTTCTGCTGATGTCATCTAGGGTGCTTGAAAGCAAACTATTTCTTCACATTTTTTCATTAAAATTGATCAATTCGATCAATTTTGTTCCAAAAATCAAGCCCTACACAGTGTTCTCAGAGTATCCAGAAATACTGCCACCACCGGTATATTATATATATATATATATATATATATATATATATATTGGGGTGTAACGAATACACGCAGCTCATGATATGATATACGATGAACAAATGAAATAAAAATTAAGATAACAGATATTTTACCAAAACATTAAAGGAACAGTTCACCCAGAAATGAAAATTCTGTCATCATTTACTCACCCTCGAGTTGTTACGAATCTGTATAAATGTCTTTGTTCTGCTGAACACAGAGAAAGATATTTGGAAGAATGCTTGTAACCAAATAGATCTTGGCCAATTGCTTTATTTGTCCTACTATGGTATTATTATTTTTTATTATTATTTTATTATTATTACTATGGTTTATTTTTGGGTGAACTGTCCCTTTAATAACTTTCCTTAAAAATGTGTTGTACATAAAACATCTTATAGAACTGACACAACATTGGTTTAATTGAACTTTCTGTATTTATAAAAAAAACCCGAATTAGGTAAATCTATGAAAAATTACACAAAATGTTAACATAAAATTAAGATAGGGATTAAGAAAGCCTCCTAAAGCAGTGAATTAAAAAGACAACTTTAAAACATATTATGTTGACGCAAGTAACGTGTTGGCAGCTAAACCAACAGGACTACTAGATCTATCATAACATATCATATTTTTTTGTATAGCAATAAAGGACGTATATCCCTACAAACATTTTTATTTTATAACAGCGAATGTACTACAATATTTAATGCACATAAACACATACTGGAAAAACCCCTATGAAACCCCTTGGTTAATCATTTGATGATCCATTATTCTTCCTCCTCAAGCAACAACCGTCCATGTTCCTGACCATCCAAACACTTTATGGCACTCAAAGCAGTGCAGAGTCAACTTGTTTTAAGAGTCTTCATAACTATTACAGACTAACTCTCTGTGCATCTGTGAACAGCTCTAATGGTCCATACACTTCTTCAGTTATATCTGGGTGGGGTTGAGTAAGTGACTAAACAAGACACCTTATCTAGCATGTCAACACAGCACAAAACAAACATCTCTGTGTATTTGATCCTCAGATTGCAAATGCTTTGCCCTCAAATAACAGAGTTCCTACTGAATCGACCCCAGGCAATCAATTAGTCAAAACAGCAAATTATCATAGTGTAAAAAACTATTAAATATGACATATTTAGGTGGTATATGATTAAATGATGTATCAAAGTCCTAATTATCTATAGGCCTGTGTTTGGTGGATGAGAAGCCAGGGTTGGGTCTGCTTAGCACAATAACATCTTTTACACAGACAGTACCAGTCTGCAGGGTTCATCTCATCATACAAACATGTACACATGGGAGACATGACCTGATCACAACGTCTCTCTGTGTTTTAACCCCACTTTCTCATTGACAATTATCATATTTTGTGAAACAGACATAGTAGATCTATAGTATTCTTCTAAGTGCATTATGAACGCCAGGCAGATATCGTGGCATATAAATATGGCGTTTATTCAATAAGACGGTATCAAAACACAATGGTTCAACCATAATACTTTTTTGTACGAGTCTGTCTGCTCTCTCTCTCTCTCACTCACTAGCTGGCCGGCTAGCCATCATAACACACACACACATATCATCTATCAAACTGCCGGGTTTTAAAATTATTATTAGAAGAAACATCAAAACACTTAACAGTTAACACACACATGCATGTCCTAATACTTCAAATACATAAACAGTGCAGGATCTTACCTTTGTGTCTGCTCGTTCCACCACTGAAGGTAATCCAGAGACACACAAGGACTCTTGGGAAGGGGGGAATTCCTCCTTGTTCTCTGTCTCTCTTTCTCTCCTATTGCGGACACCGCATCCCGAACAATGTCGTCGGTTCCAGAGCAAATGTGCCACAAACTTCACTTCCGTGAGGATTTACAGCGAGTATACGCCGGTTACTGTGATCTTTGGCGTGGCAGCAGTGCAGCGCTGATGATGAACCCGATAGGCGGGTCACATGGATCCGCTTCGGTTTTCCATGCAGGGAAGCGAACGGCGGCGGTATGCGCATGCGCAAATTATCCCCCTCCCTCTACACGAGTTTACTTGAGCGTAATGGCGGGAAATAATTAGAACGCTGTGGTGCATTTAAACGCGGACGTTTACACAGCAATATAGTTATATGTTTTTTTTAATGAAAAGTATCTACCATCAACACCGTTTCATAAACAAGTGTGCAAAATGGAGTCTGCGAGAAACAGCGGTAAAAGTTCATTCATACACACATAGAGCAGAAAAGGAGATACTCTTAGGAAATGTAATCGTGGTTTAGAGTAAAATTGTAGAAAACGTGTTTTTGACAGATTAAGTTACTATGTGTTACCAAATGGTCATTGAGGTGGTACCGGTTAGTAAGTTGTTTCGGTAGTAACTTAATTACGTAAGTGACTATTAGTTTGAAATTAGTATATAATGCTCGTTTTTTTCTCATACAAAGTAATTATAGTAATATAACTATAATACATTATTACATTTAGTTTAAATATAGGACTAGTAGACTTTTTTAATAGGTAACGTTATATAAAACTGTAGGTCCTTTAATTATGAAGACCAAAACCTTTACGCCTGACTTGAAGTCCAAATATGCTGCTAAATCGTGGAATGAAACCATTCAGCTAGTGCGAAGATGTATGGTAAGTAAACTGCCTTTATGTAATCTATTTGTATTAATGTTTTCGACCGATGTTTTTTCAGTGCATTAAAGCTTTTTACGCATTCTTTATCGACACGTGTTCCTGGAATTGAAAACCACAATGTTCTAACGTTACCAATTTGTATACAGGAACGTTATAAAAAATAACTTGTAGCTAAATTGGTAACGTAAATACTATTTACATAAGAGGTAATGGGGCAGAGCTGGATCATATATGGAATAAAGTATGATTAAAATGAAAACCGATAAACATTGTTTCTATTTGCATGTATTTGTAGAAAATGAAAACAGTAGAAACGGGTCAAAATAACAGAAAGGATTCTCTGTATTTTTTCAGACCTCAAATACTGCAAAGAAAACCAGTTCATATTTTTTTAAGCAATACAACAGAAATATTTTTACATGTATTAAGGAAAAGTTAAAAATGACCTGGATTAACCTGGATTTTTATCACAGTTTGCATGTGTCTTGTCATGCTGTTAGTCTTTCACATTGCTGATGAATGACTTTATATCACTCCTGAGGTTTGATTTGATTGATATTCAATAGACACTGGACTGGAGTGGTCACAACAATGCTGATGATATGAAAATTTGGAATGGTCATTTAATTATTTCCACGGCTGTATATCTATGGTTCATACAGCTATTTTACCTGATGCGAGGTCATTTGCATGCTCATTTAAAGGACCTCTGAATGATGTCATAAAAACAGGTCATGGTAAGGTAAACTCAGCCAACTAGTCGTAACTACGCTTGGTCACATACTGTAAGAGTTTGTTCTTGGTATGCAGATTGCTTGCCATTATGTGCACGCACAACTTCCTAAATTTGCTCCAGATGTGGTGCTACAGACTATTACGGTCTAAAAGTACTGTGCCAAAATATGCAAACGGCTGGTCCTCTTCCAGAAAGTAAAATATGCTCAAATCTGTTAATCCTTTAAAGTTTCTGAAGAGCCAATGGCTTGTTTTCTCTGGACCTGTTTCTTTAGGGATTTTCAAAGCATCTCGGTTTTAATGTGGGTCCTTGCAGACAACAGATACAAAATAATTTTCTCTTCGTAGGACAAAACAAGGTCAGATAGCAGAGTTTGTGAGCCGATCGCAAAGTGTCTTCAGAAGATCAATGAAGCACTTAATGGTAAGAATTCCTTTTATAGCCAAGTGCACATTTAGAATTAAAGCCTAACATAGTTATGTGAATAAAAAAAGGTCTACTTCAACTGTTTTTTTTTTGCAGTGTCTTCCTTGACAGCCATGGTGTCTAGGCTGGAGATGATTGCCAAGCAAAAAGGGTTTGAATTTTGCAAACATGAAATATTGCGCTCAGATTACAACAAATTCAATAACAAGCATGCGTTACAGTACAGAGAGAGAATGTGTCTAGTGACTGTGAGCCATGCTGTACACTCTGCTGACTTATGCGAAGAGCTATCAGGGTTCAACTTTATTGATTGATAATATGAAATTTCAGAATTTTAGGTTCAATTTTCACACATCACTTTGATTTCAAAAGGTCAATGTTGTCAAACCTTGGGTTGACATTTTATTGCATCACTGGTACAGTCTTTACATACCTACTGTACTATTGTCTGCAGTCTGTAGTTCTGAGCTGACGAGCTCTTGTTCTTTGTAGATTGGGGTCACACTTGAGTCCCACGGAGACTGTGTGTTACCTGACAGCAGACATGTTTTATATTGAAGTGGTGCTGCTTCCGGGGGGGGAAGTGGAAGATGTGAGGGTGGCCCATCACGGTGAAGCTCCAGTGGTGAGAGAGACATTCATGAGCCTGTTAAAAAGTGCTGTGAATGTGTACATGTAAGTTATGTTTTGTTTGTCTGTTTGTAAGTCAAGTCCATCATTCCTTCAGTTGCTGAGGTAAGAACATTTGGTAACACTTTACAAAAAGGTGCTATTTGTGTTTATGCATTAGCTAACATGAACTAAAAATGAACAATACTTCTATAGCATTTCATTTTCATTCATGTTCATTTCAGCATTTACTAATACATTATTCAAATCAAATGTTGTCACTGTTAACATTAGTTAATGCACCATGAACTAACATGAATAACTGTATTGACATGAACTAACATTAGCAAGCGTTAGTAAATGCTGAAAAACTAAATTGTTCATTTTTAGCTAATGCATTTACTAATGTTAACTAAAAGCACCTTATTGTAAAGTGTTACCGAACACTTCTTCGTTACATATGGTAATATATATGGAGAAATGTTTGCTACTGTAAGTGTGCCTTATCTACACAGGATGAAGAAATTTCAAGAGTTCTCTCTGAAGTTGGAAGACCTTGTGTGGTTTTACAATATACCAGGAGAAAGGTAACGCCTTCCCTGTCTGTTTATGTTTTAGTTTAGAGCTTTATTAATCCCCTTGGGGCAATTTAATTCAAACTGTTGTGGTGCTTCACATACACAACCAACATTTAGCACTACAGTACAATACATATTAACATACAAAACAAAGGGGGAAAACAATCAGCTACAATTTGTTACATAAACGTATCGCTTCGGGCACAAAAGTGAATTTATAACTGTCTGTTTATGGATTAACTGTGTATATTACTACTGGTCAAATTTCTCTAATGGAATATGCTCTCTTCCAGTAATATCAAGATTAAAATCTACACAGCCCTTCGGCATCTTGAGAACGATCTCTTAAAGATATCCCATTTACCAAGGTTTGAGTATAAATTACCAACTGTTTGAGTATAAAGAAACATCTATAGTCATAACACGCAATAAGCACATGGCAAGTGCATTCACTGTTATTTCACTTCTAGATCTTTGAGAGAAAGTGACCTTCATGTTGACCTCATTCTGAATGGCAGAATTGGAAACGTCCAGCCAGGCCAAGAAGGTGAGCATGAGGGGAACTAACTGGATCAGTGCGTTTTATTATGTGAAATATCAAACTATTGTTTTTCTCTTTGATTTACAGGGACTCCAATGAAAATAGAATACTATATAAGTCGATTAGACATTTTAAGGGGGTTGTCAAGCACAGGTACTGTTGAAAAACACTTTCTTAACGAGTATCCAAAATTATTAACATTCATTTAGTCTAATGCAGTGCAGAATATGTCAGTTGATGTCCAGATTTGAGTCTTATGCTGATATGGCTGTTGAATTCCATACAGGTGAGGTTAGTGGTGGCCAGGTTGCCTTGGCAACCGTGGGAAGTAGTGACACCTCACACAGGCTGCAGATGGAGTCACTGATCTCCTCTCCACCACAGGTTGACTTTTATGGGTGAGTAATGTGTTTTATACTGGCTGTCTTTTCACGATCTTTCTGTCGCTTATGTTTAGACATAAAAAAATCTTTATTTACATTATAGGTATAATTAATTATTATTATTATAGTTAAGAATTATTGTTATAATAATTAATTATATGTATTTTGATTTATCACCAGAATCACTAATTCAGATGTTCTTTAAAGAGTACATAACATGAGATCATGAAAATGACTTTTCATGCAGTGTGTAATGTTGCCGTGTTTGAAAGTAAGCAGTCTGCCAAGTGGTAAATCTGAAGGTGAATGAACAACAAAGTTATTGGCTTGGAAAAAAGGGAGTCGACTCCGAATCACGCAATCGATTCGTCCCTAGTGCGATTCGTGAACCGCCGCGGATGTACGTCACTACATGTAGTCTCCGCCTACGTTTTGCTAGGACTGCCCGCGAAAACTTCACTCTTCTCCCCCAAACCCTGTAGCTCGTGAGCCTCATTCACGGTAGACCAATCACAGCAGACTATAGACCATCTGACCAATCACATCAGACTAGGCTAGCGGAAAGGAGGTGATTAGACTTATGAATTGCAGAACGAATCGTTTCAGACAAGAAGTAACGTAAGAATAACTGCCTATTATAACGAAATAATGCGTGTTTTTACACCTTCTGTGTACATAAACATGTTGTTGGACACTACATTAAAAATCCCTAGTTATGTACTCTTTAATGCTTACTGTAGGTCGGTGTGCCCAATCCTGCTCATGGAGATCTACTGTACTGCAAAGTTCAGTTCCAACGCTAATCGAAGACACCTGAACCAGCTAATCAACATATTCAGGATTATTAGAAAAATAACAGACAGGTGTTTTTATACACTGTAGGGTTGGAGCTGAACTGTGCAGGATGGGAGATCTCCAGGAACACCCCTGCTGTAGGTTATATCATTATACCAGTAGGGGGTGAGCAGTGAGTATTATTTTGAGTATTAGAACTTGCTCCAAAGATTTCAGCATGATGAGTCGGATGACCAAAACATCACCAGTTCAAATTATTGTTGCCTAGTGGTTTGGCATAGTTGCCTGAAAAACACTGTGACCCTCTGATACCTTTACACATGACCTAAAAAATCTATCGACAGAAGAAACTATAAGAATTTATATAAGAATATAAAATGTGTTTTTTTTTGTGCTGTAGATTTCCATTGTTTCAGCCGCTCAGTGAGTCTGGCTCTGCATTACTCCCAGCTACCTTTCTCCTCAAACTACAGCCGCCATTACCAGTGCTCGCCTCCTTCATTGAGAAAATGTGCAAAATAACAGGTGCAAAACGCACTTTATAAAAAAATTTGTCTTATGTAAAAAAAACAAAGTCTTGATGTAAATGAATTCTAACTTAAATGAATACTGTGTAGATGTTGTAGTACCAGAGCAACTCCTGCAGGTGGAGCCTTTACCACAGCTTCTCATGAAGACCGGCACATTGCAGAACTCGAAAAGAACCTGGACAGGGGACGTTCAGTTTGTTGTGGTTTGTTAATATATCAAATACCTGAAAAAATCTATTGGCTGTGATGGCTGTAATATCTAAAACTGCAGAGTACTGGCTGCTGTTTGTCTTGACTTGCACCCATCATTCTTTGCTGCTTGCAGAGTGTTTCTTTTGGGATGCCAGACGAAATCGTTCATTGATTCCTTTGGTCTGTTTTGTCTTATTTACCTTGGTTGCTTGATTTGTACATTTCTCAGCCATTGCCGGCCTCAGAATACCACAGTTATGTGTTCTCAGCTGCCGAATGGAACCACGATTCGTGGAATGGAGCCCTGATTCACACAGTCCCCTTCACTCACCCCGGCCATGTCCCTGCACTACTGGATACCCTTCGCCATCAGTCTGCCATCAATGTCCTGTTGGCAAGCTGTTTCAGTAACCACAAGCACCACATAGGTTATAATACATATTCAGGACGCGTTATCTTTGCTTTGTCATTTATTGTCATTTTAAGATGGAGCCGCCTTGCTTTTAATATACTGTAGGTGCTGGCTTACCGTGTGACCTGAAATGTGAGGTCCTTCCAGAATTAGACCATTGCCTTTCTGTCACATTCAGCCTTGAGGATAGCGATCACCTGGCTGTTCGTAAGGACCTTCATATATTCCATCTGAATTGCACTGAATGAGGGATGTGTGAGCGGTTGTGCTATATTGTGTATATATTTTTTGAAGGTATATTTTAAGTTATTTAATGAATTTGTTTGAAATGTTGAAACGTTCATCATCGTTTTCAATGCTTAACAAAATGCCGGCCAAGACAGTGTGTTAAAAACAATGAAATTCATCAAGTGTGTTTGTCTTCTGGTATGTTATTTCTTGCAGTTTTTGTGATGGTGGCAGATTCTCGTCAGGTGAGCTGCAGACTCCTGATGCCTGACTTTGTGGATCATAAGCTTGATGACTACGTATCCAGAGTTCTCATGCGGTAATTCAGCATTTTACGGTTTCGTCACGATTACTTGTTGCTCATGCTTAGAACAAAGGCCTACTTTATGAATGGATCAGGTGCTTGTCTGCACTCTTTTAGTTGCTGTGATGCACACTTTTGAGAAACCCACACTGGCAAGGGCTGCTGCCCAAGACCATCATGGCACCAAAGTGGGCACATAACTGGATGATATTAAATGTGAAATGTCAACATGTATTTGTAAAAATATTGTTTTAAAAAAAATATTTAAACCATTTTGTACGGGAACTAAAATAAATAATGGACGGTTTAACAATACACTGCTTTTTTATAGTATTAATTATGGACTTGTTGATTCAAGAAGGCAGGGTATTAAAATCAGATTTGTTTTTCCTCTTCAGGTGCATGTCCATTCCCATAACAATGAGAGCCATACGCAGGAATGTTGCCAGTATGAAGGTCCATCCCTCACCTGACCCATCATGCCCTCCTGTAGTGGAGAGCACTTCTTTAACAACCCCTGTCCATCGTGACGTATCTGGTCCTAACATCATGCCTGCTCTGTACCCATCTGCCTCCCATGAGGCCGATGGGAAGAATGGCCTGCCGTCATCTGCAGGCTACAATGTTATGTCTGTTGGTTCTGCCCAAGCGGCTAACAATGCAAATACAGATGCTGTTGCTAACCCTTCCCCCTGTGCTTCTCTGGGTGTCTATTCACATTGGGTGTCAGGTGGAGTTCCTGCAGAGCTTCTATAGAGCGGGAAGTGTTTTTACTACAGATTTTAAGTTATTTCTTAGACGCTTTTACGTAAATAAAGAGAAACCTCTTACAGTTTTTCAAGTTTGTTATACTTGGCGGTTTTATTAACTGTTTAGATCCTTAAGGTTAAATCATAATTGGCCCTGTTTCTTAATCCTAGACTTAAATCAAACTATAATAACTTGTTCTTCTGAAACAGCTTTTTAGCCGTTGCCACCTAGGCTGTGGCTTAATGTCAAGCAAGAGCAAAAGGAATACTAGGCAAGTGTGTAATGCCTTTCTTTAGGTTCATATTTGATATATAATGATTTGATACGATTAATATAGGCTGTGTCATTAATAGCATTTTAAGGTTTTATACATTTTAAGCTTTAGATGCATTCGAGGGGAGACTTGAAACCGAACGCTTTATCTTACTACAAAACATAATTAAGCATTAAAAAACCTCCAATGTTGCCAGTATTTGCAGTTTTGTACAGCTTGCTTAAAGTTTTCATTCTGTTGTGCTTCACATGTGTGCCAGTCTGCATTAACAGATCCCTAAAGACAGGATGTAGATAGCGTTCTTGGGTTGCATACCGTTGAAGCAGAGCGTTTTGCTGTAAAGACATTCTGGGGCTTGGCATTTGACCCCAGTCCAGACAGAACAATCCACAGATTGGTATCACACAAGCCACTCGAAAGTAGACACGTTGTTTCTTCCAATACATTTTTAAAAAAGGTTTTAAAAATTAAACATTTTTTCAGTGAATGTCTTGAGGTGGTTTGTTTCGAACCTATTCACCTTTGTCATAATAGGAATTTGGTCAAGTGATATGTTTTGACTAGTAAAACAATAAAGTTCACCCAGTCAGGGTCACCAGCAAACACAATGTCAGCACATACAAACAATAAGGAACTTTGTATTGTCACTACAACATGAAGGTCGCAGGCATTTAGTGACTGATGGATGTTTCGAGGAAGCAATCCTGAGACAAAAATACCCTTGGGTATGATTCCTGTTATGTTCAGTGTAAAAGGCTTCCGTTAATAGTCTCAAACAGTTTCATACTACACAGGAAGTCTAAAACTAACAATAGAGCATACAGTGAGGATGCAGGTTTGTTACAGAGATCAGGAGACATTTGGGAAACTTGTTTTGCCTCTGATCAAAAACACATTTATAAATGAAGGGTACACTATGTGTATATATAGTCTGGTTATAATTTGATCCATATTACCTGTTGGATAATGTCAACGACCCATCAATTTTTTATGATGACTGACACCATACCTTGCTGGAAAAAATAAAAAAATGTATGTACTAGCAAATGTTTAACTTTAAAACCATTACAAAATTCCTATGTGTACTGTGTTTTAGGTCTTTTGGATGAAATGTAGGCTATACTGTGTTTTGGATGATTTATTGCTATTTTGTTGGTTTCTGTCCTCCAGATAAGAGAACCCAGCCCATTACTAGTAGAGACCCACATAGACAGTTCCCATAAAACCCAACTGTGGTTATTTAAATCCATAATATCTATGATTGTTTCTGTTTTGTATTTTACTATACTGTTTGAAAACTTTGACAATTTTTCAATGTTTTTAATTGCAACGAGTTAAATGTGCTGGTCTTCAAGAGGATATATTGAGGAATATAAACTGGGGGTCTCTTTAAAGGTGGTCCAGCCCCTCCATCCCTCACTCATGGTGTGGTTCGTTTCTCTTCAGTCCGCTCTTCGGCATTCGCTCTGACTAAAGTGTGCGTTCAAACAACCTGCATTCTTATAAACGGGAAGGTTTTTGCTGGATAACATGTTACGCACGATCTTTTTGCGGTCGCATTATAAAGACGTTCATTTGCGCGTAATGGAGTTATGTTTCGTCTGCTCGCTGTCGTGTCGTGTGTGATGTTATTGTGAGAGACTATGCGCTCTTCAGGATGGGTGCGAACAATGGCAAACAGTATGGAAGTGAAGGTATGTTTGTTATATCCAAGCATTTGAGACTGGGTTGATCCGAGACACGAACAAGAATAACTTTTTTAAACGATGTGGGATGCTGCCTTGTATGCATGAACTTTACATGACCAATATGCATATTGCATACTGATTTCAGTACCCCAGTTTGAAAGGTACTGACGCAAACATTTCTATTGCCAATGATATAATAATGAATAATCTCTTAATTGTTGTTTGTTTAAAATAAATACACACTGGTGACTACAAGCTTGTAGGTTCAAACCTGCAACTGGTCTTTAAACTTTCCTCGTGCCCGTGAGAGACACTTGACCCAGGTTTGTTTCAGGAGAACTGTCATTGTAATTCTACTATTAATACTTTAAAATCGCTCTGAATAAAAGTGTAAGCTAAATGAGTATTATTCCAAATTAATTGTTTGCATATGTGATTTTTACACATTTTCTTTTGAGAAATGACACATGACAAGCATTTTTTGAAATGGAGCATTCATAGTGCAGACATAACATCTGTCTGCTTGTGTATCAAAGTTCTGATGTGGTAGGCCTATTTCATTCATAAATCCTGGATTGAGTGGATCTGATCAAATAAGCACTTCATTTCATATGACCGTTTTTTGATCTACTTGTGTGGGTTATCCAACAAGTTGGCATTTTCATTAAATTCAACAGTTGATGATAGGGCTGCAACAACTAATCGATAAAATCGATAATAATCGATAATGAAATTCGTTGTCAACGAATTTCATTATCAATTAGTTGGTCTGTGACGTCACTTGCGAGCTGCGCAGTTATAAATCAAGCGCGTCTTCTTCCCTTTTAAAATGACCGTTTTAGATGTGTCTCTCCGTGCAGCGCGAGATGCGCAGTTTTAAAGTCAGACGTGTCTCCGTGGATGCGTCTCTCCGTGCGGCACAAGTTGCGCAGTTTTAAAGTCACGTGTCTCTCCGTGCTGCTCTAGTTGCGCAGTTTTAAAGTCACGTGTCTCTCCGTGCAGCGCGAGGTGCGCAGTTTTAAAGTCACGTGTCTCTCCGTGCAGCGCGAGGTGCGCAGTTTTAAAGTCAGACGTGTTCTGCATGCATCTCTTCAAGTTGCGCAGTTTTAAAGTTTAAAGGGGAGAGGTGTTTTAAATGACAAAATTAAAGATTATATTAGTAAAACCCAATTTGTGGCGTTTGCACTTTGCAAAGTACATAATAGGCTAAATACCCTGCTTTGGTGGTTTATTTAGTTCAGAGGTGGGAAGTAACGAAGTACATTTACTTGAGTACTGTACTTAAGTACACTTTTTGAGTATTTGCACTGAAGTATTACTTTTTCTGTTTACTTTTTACTGTAGCCTACTTCACTACATTTGAATGACAAATATCTCACTTTTCATGGCACAAAAAATGATTTCCTTGGCCGACCCTCCCCTCACTCCCACATTTGAGAGAGACTATTGTCAGTTGCTTCTTATGACACACCTGAATCAACTCAACAGGTGTGTTAATTATGGAGACATTCACAACATTTTGGGAGAAGGCTAATGAGTTCAGTTGTGTATACTTTTCTCATATCTGATTTAGTTATTATAAGCAAAAGATGTAATTACATTTTATCCGATTAATCGAAAAAATAATCGTCTAATCGATTATCAAAATAATCGTTAGTTGCAGCCCTAGTTGATGACAGAAATACAATTCTGAGGACCACCATGATCTAAGCGAAGAATGCAAAAAATGAGATCATGTAAATTAATTCTTTTTGATTATTTTCATTGTATTATTTTACACAAAAGTAAGTTGAGGTCCGCAGATCTGATTGGCTGGGTAGCATCCCAAGAGTGCTGAAATTTAGTATAGCATCACAGGGATTCAGTGTTTGTATCACTTGTTTGTAGGCTATTTGTGGTGTATGTACAGTATGAGTATGTGAGCTGTGCAAAATGAAAGTGTTGTGGAGTGGGAGGGAGTGGGGATTTGTGTGATTTTACCTGTAGTGAGGAGAAGCCACAGTGGACGTTTTTTTAACTCTTTTCTTTGGCTGAGAAAAATAATTGAACTGGCCAAATTATGTTTGAAATATGGATTTAGTGCAGTATTACACTGCAGGTATATCCAATACAACAGCACTCTTGAATGTGTGGTATTGCATATATTTGTAAGTTAATATGTCTACAGTTCATGAGGATTAATCTTAGTTTATTTAGATACATTCAACAGGGATGGAAACACAAAGCCAAAGGGAGTTCAATACACAAACCTGCCAATAATTTCAACCAACAAATGGACTGCAACCTGTTTGTCTACCTTATATGAATTTCATAAATATGTATTGCATTTACTGTAAGCTGTTCTTGACATAGTGCAGAAAACATATGAAAGCTTTTGAGATTTTGTTTTTCCGAACAGAAAACAATTATGCCGGCTCTCAACCGTGGCTCTTTTGATAACTTAATTTCTACTGTAAGAGTCAACAGCCCGTGAGGTTTTCAGCTCAGTAGAAAGATCAACAGATGTGTTTATAAAATACACGGTCTGATATAAAGTTAGGGGTATATCATAGAGAAGGGGTTACTGTGGCAAAATTCAACCAAAATGAATTATATTTGACCACTGGTCAAAGCAGCCCTGCTTGTTTTAAAAGCAAAATGGATGTGATGAATGAAACTTGATTTGTTCACAATGATCGTGATTAATTGTTAACTTATTAAATTATATGTATGTATTGTTTGAAAGGCCTACCACTGGCCACCATACTAAAGGAAGAGAACCAAAGATACAGTGGCCTTGAAAAGCATGGACACTTGTACATTAAAAATACACAAATGTCATTGCATTACAGTATATACTGTATATATTAACAAAGCGTTGCATTTATTTAAAAGACAACAAAACCACACTTTTCAAACAAAACCTCTCACCAAAAAATATACAATGGCTAAGACAAGTTACTTTTGAAAAAAGTTCTAGCATTATTTGTTTGTAGATTGTATTTTGTTGTCTTGTTGAATAATGAAGTTAATGTTCCACCTTTTCATGACCACTGTTGAACTTATACTAGACTGAATGATCAACGCACATGTGGGAATGTGTGCTCGGGACAGTCTTACCAATTTAGTCTCCATCTGGAATACTGAAAAGTCCATCAAAAGATTTTATATGATTTATGGATTAGGGTCATTGGATCAAAAGAAGGATTGGCCACTCCGAACATAAGTGATGGGCCGTTTATGAAAGCTAAAGGAAATCTCCTCTTGACTGTCATTTCTTCATTTATATGATGGGAAGTGACTGTGCTTGGGATGGCGAAGGTCCAACAGACTAATGATTGTCATTTATTTTGTGGAGCGTTTTTGTTTCCAGTTTAGTCGGAGAGAGACTGGAACCTTTTGCACTTTTCAAACGTCATTTATACAGGTGAGAGTTCAGTCAAAGTTCAGCACTGGTCTGAGAGCAAAGTAAAAAAATTGGTAAAAGTAGAAGTTAAAAAATGGATTATGGATTCATTTTTGAGAAAATTGGTGTTTTCCTGTGACATGAGCAACAGAGACACAATGTGGGTGTGTCCATGATGCAAAAAAGAGAGAAAAGCTTAACTTTATGCAAATGAATAGAATTTAATAGAATAAAATTTAGCACAGCTCACCTTCCTTATGTGTGCATCCAACACAGTCTCAAGGGAATTCGTGAGTCGTGACAATGTCACGAAATGTAATCTGTTCATTTTTCTTTCGTGTTACTCAGCATGACTTTCAATCTAAGATATTTTAATATGCGGCATCTTTCATGTGCATAAATATATATCAACGCAATCTGATGAGAATTTATATCTATGAAGTGGCTCATTTGTGTGAATATTCAGTCTTATTTGTACATTTTTTTACTTTGCCCCTCTGATGTTAGGTTTAGGGCCAGGTCAGGGTGGGTTTTAACGTTGCTTTGCCAGCTCTTAAAATTTGTGAATTTTAGCAAAATTAGCCTTTGTGGCTGTGACTTTAGGATTTGGGGTGAGGTAAGGTGTTGGTTAGTCACCTCCTTAAATATGTACGTCTTCCTTTGATATCAGGTTATAAATATATAAATGTGTATACACATTTATATATTATATTTGTATTGAAAGTCTTGCTGAATGACATGAAAAAAGGGGGAAATTTGTGTCCATGAACACGAATCAATAGATTCTAAATTTCTTGCCAATGCCGCGAACTGCCGTGGGTTGGTGCAATCATTGTACAGCAGTCACAGCAATTTTATTTTAATATTTTTCTGCTAGTTATATTTATCGAATAAAAATGTTATGTTACAGTTATGTTACGGGACTATATTTCCCATCGCTGTAAAAAACTACCAAATAAATAGTAATTGGTTTGCTTTATAAAATAGGGGTTTTAATAAATGTTTTTATTCCATTAACAAAATATTAACATTTTAAATAATACAATATTTTATTTTGTGGCAATCAGCAAAGGGCATTTGAGCTTTGTCAGTTTTAACAGCAAGAAAGATGAGTCCTTTTCTAAACTAAAATGTATCATATAATACATCTTAACACTCATTTATATATCTCATATACTGTATATATATATATATATATATATATATATATATACAGTATATATACTTTAAATGCATATTCCACATTTGGTTGCCATACATCATTATCAAGTATTACTAAAAAATATATAGCTATAATAAAGCACAAAAACCATTTTCAAGCCAGACATTTGTGGTCATAGCTTTTAATTCTAAATAACTGCACTGCTGTGTATTCTCTTGCAAAGAAGTCATACAGTTTCATCATCCGATTTGATTAAGTTGAAGGCTTTAAGCTCCGCGAAACCTTTGCCTAGCAACATAATAATAACAGCTTTCATTTTTGGTAGTAATTCAAGGCATCCAAAGCACATGGGGTCCACTTGCCCGGTGAGTCACATTCTGCGGGCTACAATAGCCTCTGGAGCAGATGTTCTGGTTCAGTGATGTCACCGCAACATGTTGTCAGGGTTGTAACAATTTGGGCCCCGGTTTTCAGGTCCGGTGAAAGAAGAAAATCGCTGCTTCGGTTCAACACAGTTATGATAAGAGTTTCATAACCAAGATGATAAGAGTTCAAGTGACTCATGCGATGCATCATTGCTCATCTTGACAGCTTGTTTGAAACGTCTTCCCAAAACAGCTTTCCCGCGGCACCAGGGCGGACATGTGTTTGTAGGATTTTGCTGGATACGTGAAGCGTGTAAGCACGTGTTTTTGTGTGTTTATTGCAGGGATGTGTGCGTGTATGCGGAATTAAAAGCATGAGGAGAGGTTCTTGTTTACAGAAAGTTCAGTGTGTGTGGAATGAAGACTGTGCTGTACTCTCACGAAGCCACTTGAGGTTTAAGTTTACGACCTGACAGAAGATGAATACACGCATATGTCCTCTCTAGAGAAGCAAAGGCCTTTTTAGAGAAACTCAGCTTGAAGTGGTTTTACAAAGGGGATACGAAACAACACGATATTTAATGGAATAGTTGTTACAGTAGCAGGTGGTTTAACAGAAATTTCTGAGGTTGAAGACTATTCTTTTAATACGTTTTGCTGGTGAACAGGATGGTTGTGCAGGTCCACCATAAACCAGCCTGGGCCTGGAAATTTTCTCTGGTCCCAGCTGGTGTTTTGAACTGTGAGAGGTTTGTCCCTGAAAAAAAGGGAATTAAAATCGTATGTGTGGTGGTGATTTCAGTTCTGTATAAATTTATGTCTGGATTACTAGATCTCTGTTCCAGACTGTGACCACACTTTTATTACAACACCAATCCAAGATTCAGATCCAAACCAACGTGCACGTGTTGAACTTTCTCGCCCTTTTTAAAAGCGATTAATTGAAGTAAAGAAACAAGCTGTCATGAATGGTGTCCACTCTTTCTTGCACAGTGGCCAAATATTTCTAAATGTATCATAAATACATCTGTCGCAGAGGATCATAACATAACTGTAAACTGCCAGAGATGGAGACTCAAAGTCACTTCTTCCATATATTGTTCCAGATGCGGATATTGTCTTTCTCCGCCTGGCAAGAAGACGTAAACCAAAGGTTTCTCGGTGCATTCCTGATGAGAACTGACTAATGAGTTCCCCTCAAAATCTTTAATCACGGAAACCTCGAACCTCGATTTGGATTAGAAACGAGAAGTGTTTCCTTGCTCTTAGTAATAGTTCAGTAAGTGCATGACTGATGGAGCCAAAATGTCAGATTTCACTTTTATTGCATCTGTTATAATATTGACTTACAGTGGGAACTGGTACACCCCACCCTTCTGTGAAACTGCACACCAGCGCTCTCACAGATGAGCTTTAGAGTCGCTGAATGCGTTCAGTCAAGAGAGATCTTGACCAGGATAAAGGGAATAACTAAATGAATAATATTTTTAGCAATTTTAGTTAGCAAGGCCATTTTGTCCAACAATCAGTGGTATGAAGAAAATGCCCACAGTGGAACTTTAATGTCACATTAAATTGCATTTGAGTATTACAGGGATAGTTCACCCAAAAATGAAAATTCTGTCATCATTTACTCACCCTCAGATTATTACAAACCTGTATAAATGTCTTTGTTCTGCTAAACACAAAGGGAGATATTTGGAAGAGTGTGAGTAACCGAGCAGATCTCGTCCCCCATTGACTCCCATAGTATTTATTTTCCCTACTATGGCAGTAAACGGGGGACGAGATCTGCTCAGTTACCGACATTCTTTCAAATATCTTCCTTTCATTTTTGGGTGAACTATCCCTTTAAGTGTGATCGGCGCAGGTTGTCTCTCAGTTTTATTCTTGTGTACGTGTCTGACAGTGTAATAGTAAAAGTCTCAAATGGAAGTAACTGTGAAATCATGCGTAAAATTACCGTACATGTTCAATTACTAGACAGACTATCTGGTGATGTCACTGCATGCAAGAAACCTGACAAATCTTAAAATTCCATGTAAACGTGTTTTTCTACGTAGTCGGTTTATTGATGGCATGCAAACATGTGAAAACAGGTTTCTTTTATAAGCTGTTTTTTATGGACATCCGCTTGGTTTGCGCTTGTAAAAACACTCACTGACTTTTTTCTACCGCACCTGAAAGGAGACATTTTAAAGAATGTCACGGTCGCTTATTTTCATGCCGTTACAATGAATGGGGACTGAAGCTTAAAAAAGGACAAAACAGCACCATAAAAATATCATGAACGTGATTCAGCTATAGTGGTCATAGGAACTTTTAGCCAAGCCAGCTTTTTACAACTTTTAATATAAATATAATACATTTTTATTTTGGGTGAACTCACTTATAAGTAGCTAATTGCTTGGCAATCTGCATTTTTGCATTAGCTTCCTTAATACTGATCTCGACAAACATTGAAAAACAGACACCATATAAAAAAGTGTTTGTGTGCGCCTTCACGCAATGTTGTTTACTTCTTTCCTGTTTTCCCAGGAAAGGGCAGTTCCAGTATCTCCTCCGACATGAGCTCCAGCACCGATCACACACCCACCAAAGCTCAGAGAAATGTGACTACCAGCGAAGGTAAAGCATATGGTCCCCATTATGAGCCATAATGCCTGCTTAACTCTGATTCGCCTTCCTTCTCCTTCTCTCGAACTCTCCTTCTCACTCACTCACTCACTCACTCTCTCTTTATGAAATGCTTAACATTTTGGAGAACGTATATGCTCGTAGGATATCCTGCAAATTGAAAACAAACTCAACATTCCCATCAAAAATACCCTTGTGGGCCGTTTGTCTTGTGAGCGAGCGAAGCAGAGAAATCCCCAGGGCAGGTTCATATCTGGATATTAGCTGCAAGACTGCAGTGTGTGTGGCTGTTTTTGTTAGAGGTTCTGCTGAAATTAGGAAAACATCATCAAGATGTTTTCCTCCACGGTGGACATTGCCTATTGCACCCCCATGCTGTACTATAAAAACAGCTAATAAAAAGAAAGTAAATCTGCTTATCTCGGTGTGAATTTTCCTTGGCTTAGTTTTACATAGCCTGTTTTCTGTACTAGTACAGTCCAGACAGAGATGTTTTGTAAAGTGATATGCGTAAGCATTGTGGTTTCCTTTAATTTGACACGCCACAAATACATTTAAAGCCTTAGTTTATAATATCAAAAGTAATATAGCAGTTAATATTAATATGTGTTATGAGTGTATTGTTAAACAAACTTCATTCATTGGTTGAATTTTCTTTTTTAAGTTTGTTACCATAAATCTTGGCTACAAAATGCTTGTAATTTTTTACTGTTTAAGTGGCGTGTGTTCTTCTGGTATCGTACTTTTACGGATGTACGTTGCAGAAATTCGGCTGAACTATATCATTTTCAACACAATCTTACAGGAATGCGTAACTATTTGCGAGGTTGTTCATACGCTGTAGCAGGGGCGGCGCTTGGAGTGGGCTAATGCCAAGTTCACACTACATGATTTTAAGCCCGATTAAAGCCCGATTTGCCGACAGGTCGGGCTGTGATCGGGGGCAAAACAGCGTGCGATCAGCGCTCGCCAATCATTATATGTGAACTAGTAAACGGCGGTGTGGCTCAGCCGCATGACGTCATGCCGCACTTTCTCTCGCCTCTGAGCTTTCAAGTGCACAAGTTGGTTTTGCTACGGGTTTATCGCGAAAGTAGTAGCAAAAGTCAAGGCGGGAAGACTTGAAACTGCAGTGACAGGTTTGAGAGGTTGTAGATGCCTATTTGTGGTTGCAATTCAAATCTGAATCTAGGAAAACGTGTAAATATGTGCTACGCATTTGTGTCTGCCAATGTATTTGGTAAATGCCAGTTTGCACATTTGTGACAATTTTTCTTCGACTTCAAATTCAGAAGACAGATTTGTGAGCTTTGTCCACGAGTGCAAATCTCAACATTCAACTTCAGTTTTTGATTTGACAAGTTTTCACATTGGGGCTGTGAGTGTACATTTTAGTGTACAGGTACAAATACTTACTTTACAAGTTCACAAATTAAAATCTACATGCTCTCAAGTTTTGCTACTGATTTACTTTCATACTATACGTACATTATGTAATTATTTAACATTAAATACTGTAACAGCGACGCAAGAAGGCAGATTATGTAACTACAATACAGTACTAGCATATTTACTCGTACGTATTATACAACACTTAGTTCTGGTCCTTGAATATTGCTTGTGTGATATACACATTGTCGAGGCGTCCTATGATGCCTCCAGTTCCCGCAATGATTCATTTTAAGATGTTTATCAGATTTTTGTACACAAATAAGACGCTTATGTAATGTAGAAAGCCGACTGTTTTCAATTTAACAGCCAGGATCTGGTTGGGAACTACCACAATTCTCTGGAAAGCCGTTTTCTAGCCTGGCACTGTTTTCGTTACACTATTGTACCCAGTCCAGCTCAATCCTCATGCCAAGGAAATCAGCTCCAACTCCACATTGTCCCCAAAATAGCGCATCTGGTGTGTGTGAAATTGTATGCATGTGCGAAAAAAGAGCGAGGCCGGTGTTAATAGAGTGTGACCTGCGATTATAGTCGCGCTCTGTTGTAGTATTTACATTTCTTGGCTCAGGTGGGACATGGAACAGCATCACATTTTAGTAAGCAACGCCCGGCATTAATGAGAGCAGCACAGTTTGTGTAAGACAGCCAATTGTTCTTGTGGTTCTGTCAGGGCAACACAAAACAACATGGAAATGTGAGGTTAAAGTCAATGTTAAACTCTACGATTAGGTACTTGTGCTGCGTGAAAAACATGGAAACCTAAACTTAATCAAGAAATAATGTGATCGCATAAAATGTTGAAATGTTTCATATACAAAACTGGTCTTAGTAGATGTTAGAGAGTTAAGAGAGCTTAACCCCAAGATGCTTTTTAAAGTCTACATGACTGCATTCACAATCCATTTGACTTTTTCTGTATCTCTAGTTTTTATGTGGAGACAACATTCTGCATTTGGCCACAAATATGCAAGGGAAACATAAAACAGCATATAAACCTCCTTTATCAAAATGAAAAATGTCCCGACTGGCTTCCTGACGTATGGGGAAATCTAAATGGCCAACATATTTGTTTTCAAATGCTCAGAATGCATTTTTTTGCCACCATCTTGCCATCATTCATTTGATACTGAACCGTTCCATCAATCACATGATTTTTGAAAGAGGTGAACTAAATAGCAGAATGACTTTGTGTTTCTCTATAGTATTAATCACAGTGTTATAGATGATTTTGGACTTCTTACATGGAGCAGTGTAGAGGTTTGGCAGTAATTTGACTAAACACACATTTTGAACACCTGTAGCCTTTGTCTGTTTTCCAATACAATCTCTCAGGCATCTGGTTGTTCAGCTGGAGAATAAAACAGTAGACCACCCTGTTTCATTTATACTTCAAGGCATATTTACAGGTTTTTCTCCAAAGAAAACCATACATTAAAGAAAACTTATTTAATCCTATAAAAGATATACATCTAAACTATCTTCCATCAAATGGAAGGTATTTGAAAGTGGGGGAGTCAAATGGATTTTGCCATCTTAAAATGCCACCCAGACAGATTTCCTCAGCTTCTGAATTGCCAGATTTAGCAGTGCTCCGTCCTTACAAATGGCCATACATAACAAGAGAGAATTTCAAGACGTGCTTAGTTAAAGTGGTTCAAATGCACACCGTTTCTGAACTCCACATTCCTTATTTGGGATGTGGTTCAAGATGTACAATATAAGTTCAGTTCTGGCTCGGGAGCCCTTGTCCCTGGATAGTTTTCTTTGGCTCGACTCATGGGTTTGAGGTGTGGTTTTACTACAGATTGTTCAAGGACGAACTAAAAATTACTGTAGAGAGCATGAGCTGTTAGCTCAGAATGATTGTAAGTCATGTTTATAGTATTACTAACTCAGATCTCTTCAGTGATGGATTGTGCTGTTCATAAATCAATGTCAGTTGAAAGTGTGTTCTGTAACGTTTTACTTTTTTTAGTATTGGTAGGGTTTCCTGTGGATCATATTATTATAAAATAAGTATTTTTCTTTTAAATTTGAGATCAAACCATATCAAAAGTGATTAACACCAGTAGAAGAACCATCACAAAAATAAGTACACTTCAAGTTTATATTGATAAGTAAAGTATAATTATATTTTTAGTATACTTTATATAGTATACTAATATTAATGCAATAGTATAGTGTATACTTATATGTACTATTTCAATACTACTTCCGAGTTGACTTTAAATGTTCTTTACGAGTAACAGTATAGTAAACGTTTAGTTCACAACTACTTTACAACTACATTTTCCATCTGTAATGTAACTATACTGGAAGTGAACTTAAGTCACTAGCACATTTTTAGCTTAAATATACACTTTGAAGTATAGTCTCAGTGGACTACTAGTTTAAGAGTTTTTATAGTGCAAGTATAGTTTCTTGTAAGTTTTCTGAAACTGAACATAACATCGTACTTAGAGTTTAATATTTATAAGTTATTTTTATTCAAATTTGAACATTTTAACATGCGAGTTTATAAGATCTGAAAGAAGTAATAGACTACACAATCAAAATATTAAACACAATTGCAAGTTAATTATACTTGGAATATACTATACTTTTATTTATATCTCAATCAAAAGATTAAGTACAAATATACTTAAACTCTTCTGTCAGTGTAGGTATGCTTTAATATAATTTTAAGTTAATTACATAAAAAGTAGACTGACAGTATATTTGCTTGTTTTTAGTTTAGAAGTACTAAAAATATTTGCAAATAAACTTTTAATACACTTTTTTGTTAGGCCAGCTATTATATTTAGGTTGGTTTTGAACTAACAATGAGAGAGTATGGGTCAAAAATTCAGCACACGTTTTGCTGTGACAGTCATACAGATTTGCTTTGTGAACCATGCCTCAATCTCAAGCATCTTTGCACAAAGATTCATTGTATAACAGTACATTCTTCTGTAAACCCTTTAAGAGGGCATACATTTTCTCATCAAATATTTCTGATAACAGCTTGTGTGTAGTGTCAGTGTTGATTTTGTTGATTGTTCAGCAGGTAGTGGATATTTGTTATACAGGGCTGAACTGATGAGTAATGTGGTTTTAAATAGGGCCAAGTGACAGCAACTGATTCTTGATGGTGAACACTTAATAAAAACACATTAGACAACCCCAGCAAAACCTATGAATCAACATCTCCCCATTCTGATCGCACTGCCAAAGCCTTTCAGCTTAGTAAATGTTGCATAGGTGGGAGAGTACGACAGATTTATTTGACCATTATTCAAACGGTACAATACCAGTGTCAGATGTTTAAATCTGGCATGCCAGCACATTTGGTTTATAATACACACGAGATGCGGTTTGCTATTTCCATTTCTCAGGGCCATTTTCATATGTTATTGGTCAGAAATGGTTACTGCATTCTATGAAACACACAATTAATGAATTTACCCCGCTGTGATTTACTGCTTCTCTTTTGAACTCTAATGAATGATTTCTACGGTTTTCAGACAGATCTTCACCTAAAAATGTGTTTGGCAAGCAATTAACAAAACAATGTCTGAATGGTGGGAATACACTATAGTGCTGCATATTTTTTATAATACTTAAACACTAAATACAAAAAATGTAACCAGAAGTGTTTAAAAACCTAAAACCACCTTAACCGATGTACAATCATTTTAATCTACGGCACGATTTACTGCTTTTAGAAAATAGTGGCAAAAATGAATTTGATACAAAACACCAGTGTTCAACAAATAATTAATTTATATGAATAAATATTAATAAGTAGTATTATATATGTGTGTTAATAAATACTATATGAATATATTTTAATAATACATATAAACATATTATTAATAAAAACGTTTTGTTCCAGGTAATATAGTGTTACAGTATTTGCTATCGTTAAAGGTCCAGTGTATGAAATTTAGCGGCATAGCACTGAGGTTGTGAATTGCCACAGGGGTTGCACCGGGTGGCCCTAAAATGAGCTTTGCCACCTCAGTTGCCACCCCAACGGTGATCATACAGACTTGGGTACTAATTTAATGTACAAAAATTTTTAGATTAGGTTTGTGGAGAGCGTTATTTTTGTTCAAAATCGCAAATTGCTAATATTCTGATACTGATAGAGACGAGTGTCTGTTGGCGTTTGAGCAGCCTGATCACTGTGTGTATCCTCAGGCAGGAGCGGCAGTATGACTGCAGCCGAGTCGAAAGCAAAACGCGCTTCCCCATAGTCATGTAGGTGAGAATGTAAATCTCCACGCATCAAATATACCAAGGCAATAATAGTAATAAAACCTGTTTACTTTTACAATTAAAGCTCGTGGGCCAGCGGAGTATGGTTGATCTGTGATCCATATGGAACGCGCCCCCCACTGTTCAGATGCTTGTGACCTGTGGATTAACTGCAAAGTTTATCTATCATAGAGTGAAAGACAGTTCTAAATGCGATCTCTTTCCCTCTCTCTACCTCGGCGAGTTCAGTATGAAAGCACATTATCGCATATAGCCTATTTCCTTTTTTAAAACACTGCGTAAGGCAAAGTGTAAAGTTAAAGTGTTGTGTAGCCAGGGGTTAAATTGGGATTTGTTATGTGCCGGGGCTCTGTGGGGTTTTTGAGGGGTGTGTATACGAAGCTTATAATCTTATTAATTGACAAACTGTAAAATACAAGTTGAGAGAGCCCTGTGCTATGAACAATAAAATGCTGATCAAACTCATTCAAGATGCCAGCAGTTTACAAAGCTACATACATGTGATAAGAATAAAATCTTTCTGTAGGCCTGGGGCCCGTTTCAGAAAGGAGGTTTAGTGAAAACTCTGAGTATATTAACCCTGAAATGAGGGAAACTCTGGGTTTTCCGTTTCAGAATGTGAGGTATGTCAAACCTGAGAAAGCGAGGTAACTCAAGCCCGTTTCTAAAGGAGAGGTATCTTATACTCAGAGTCAGTAACCATAGTAACTTACTCTGTGAACCTAACCTGGTCGGGAGCAGGTTTTCTTTGGTAAACCCAGAGTTTATTTCGATCTCCTCCCCCTTTTAAAGCGCAAGTGGTGTAACTCATCCATTCATTCATTAATACAGTCATTCATGGCACACATTTTGATTACACAGAGACCATCTCAGTGACTTATACTGTATGTCATATGTGCTTTTATAGAGGATTCATGAAGAGGCTGCATTAATTCATTGGAATGTACTTTGATTTCAGGAGAGCACCGAGTGGAATTTTGTCATTTCACTGTGCATTTTTATTAAAACTGTAGCGTTTTTCTTTACAGTGAATTAGATGTATCAAAATATATCTCATCCATCCTTACACATAAATAAAGTGCATGAATAAAGAAATGAATAAATACAGACATACATGCAGAAATGAAGCGATAAAGGTAATAAACAAGTAAATTTGACATGCAGCCATTCCAAGTGAAATCTGCTCAGAGCAGGATTCGAACCGGCGATCAGTCTAACTTTGCACGAGAGTCTGACGCCCTACAGGTGTCCTATACACCATGACGTCTTACTTGCGTAACTAGAGCACTCATGGCGAGTGAGAACATACGATTTTTTTATTATTTCTGTTGTTTCACTCATTTAATGATTAATTTATTTGTTTATTGGTATCAATTTATTAATTTAAACTTAAGTCATTTTCAGGACATCAGTAAATCGAGCGGAAAGTGTGCCTCACTCTCATGTGCTTTCTGCCGCCATGTTGCTTTTTTGGTGCTGTTGCCATGGTGAATCGTGCTATCTTCGCTCAATTGATGATGGCTTTTTTAATCAATGGTGCACGCGCGTAACCTAGAGTGAACTTACTCAGAGTGGATTGAACTAATTGAAATCACCTGTTCTGAAACCGAAAACTCAGAGTTGCGATTCTCTGAGTAAATCAACTCAGAGTTCACATTTTAACTCGGTGTTGGTTGAACCTCCTTATTGAAACAGGCCCCTGTTCCCTTTCCGTGTGTCAATATCAAATATTTTCATCTATTAATGTCCACAGAATTGTATGTATGACCTGTGTATTTCCAGTACTTTTCTGTCAAAGTTTCATAAATCTCTTCAGAATCAGGCTCCATAGTACCTGTCTGAGCTAATACATCCATATACTCAGTCACAAGAGCGCAGATCCGCTGACTCTGGCTTACTACAAGTTCCCAGGGCATGTCTTAAAAACGGAGGTGAATCGTGCTTTTTCTGTTGTTGGCCCTAAGTTGTAGAATAGTCTCCCAGTCCATATCAGAACTGCCTCAACTTTATCTATTTTTAAGTCTACTCTTAAAACATATTTCTTCTCCTTGGCATTTAATATTCTTTGACCTGGTCT
Organism: Triplophysa rosa; assembly: GCF_024868665.1. Taxonomy (NCBI): domain Eukaryota; kingdom Metazoa; phylum Chordata; class Actinopteri; order Cypriniformes; family Nemacheilidae; genus Triplophysa; species Triplophysa rosa. The sequence goes on from NC_079912.1 coordinate 8,128,140, forward strand.
GCGATGATGAACCTTATCCAGCGTGTTTTATAGTCTGTGTTTTATTACTTAGAATGTTATTGACCTGTTTTGTCTTGCAAACCCTGTACAGCACTTTGGTTGTTTTAAATGTGCTATATTAATAAACGTTGTATTGTATTGTATTGTATATTCCTTGGGAATTTCCACTTAGCACTGCGTCTCTGGGCTTTCCACAGAAGTCGAGTTTATCGGGACTAAACGTTGAGCTGGGGACTCTGGTGCTGTGGGGTTAAAACAGAATATCGGCGGCATCGCTCCAATATTGAATCTGTCTTGTATTCCAGTCAATGTCGGGTTGATGATGTTTTAACCAAGGGCGTCCCAGGACGATGTCAGCAGTTGAACCCGCCAGAACCCAGACAGAGATTCTCTCGGAGTGCGTCGTTCCCACTTGAAGAGATATTGTGAGGGAGTGGCAGCAGACCCGACCTCGACCCAACGGCTTTCCTAATATATTGTGTTTCCTCAAGTTGTGACTGTTTCGCCTCTGACGTAGGCGAAGGGTTTTCAACAGGACAAGGGAGATGATGTTTCCCGCAGCACAAGAGTCTATGAGGGCTTTTGCTGGAACGGACAGGTGAGGAGAGGTAACTGTAACATCAATGAGTGAAAGATTAAAAGAGGTAGAGGGAGGTTGCACCGTACTCACCGTGGGTCAGGCCGGACGGACTGGGCAGGTTGCTATCATATGTCCCGATCCCCCACAATACAGACACAAATGTTGACTTATCCGACAAGCTCGTTTTTCACGGGATAACCAAGACTGGTCTACTTGCATTGACTCTGGGTCTGGAGGGTTAAGGGGTGCTCTGTTGGGGGTTGCGGAGGCAATGCAGTGGGTTTTACGGTGGGACAGGCAGTGAGACACTGAGATAAGCACACTGAGTATTGTATGAGATTCTCCAGTCCGATTGTGTTGTCATAGAGGGCTAGGTGGGTCCGGATGGTGGTGTCCAAAGCCTGACGATAGACAGCTATGAGAGCCGTTTCGTTCCAGCCGCAGTTGGCAGCGAGGGATCTGAACTGGATGGTGTATACTAGGGTTGCATGGTGTACCGGTGCTACGGTAGCATCGCGATGCTAAAGCTTCAAAATACCCGCGATGCCTCTCTATTTTTGAAACAGTAGTATCGTAGTACCGTAGGTAATGTTGCTTATGCGCATTAATATTTATTTGAACACTTACATTGTGAACACTTGATTGTGTGTTTTGAATGACTCGAACGAGATAATGATTCAAATTAGCGTTTTGAACGAGTTGGTTAAATGATTCACTAACTCAGTGGAAAATTGACGCCACCTACTGACCATCTTAGTTCTGCATTTAAAGTAAGCCTAATATTTCCCTTTATAAAGACTGCCGTATCTATGTAATTTGTCCCACATTTGAATTAGTTCCTACGTGAAAAATGATCTAGTGTACTTTAGTATTTACTACAGTAAACTAGTAAAACCCATAGACACCAGTGTCTTACCATTGTAAATATTTAAGTATACTACAGTATTTGCTACAGTTTATCCAATTACTACAGTTAATACAACAACATATTCTAGTGCAAAGTATAATACAGTTTACTACAGTAAATACAAAATGTTTAATCTAAATCTGTGTTTTTTGTATAGATTTGAATTATGAACATGGCACAGCATCGTGATACTACTTGGTATCGAGATACATCAGCTGGTATAGTATCGTAAGACATGTTTATGGTACCGTGACAACCCTAGCGTATACTGGAAGACCTCCTCTGCTTTAACCGGAGTAACTGATCCTGCACAGACAGTAGATTAGCAGCTTGACCGAACACCCCTTGGAAGTGGCAGAGAAATGTGGTGAGAGTAGCGTGAGAGGACCGTCAGCTTCCCAGATATTCTTTGCCCAATTCAGGGCCTTCCCTTGGGAAGACAGAGGGTATCCACAAACAGGTAATATCCACGAGTAAGTATAACATCCACAGGTCAATATAACATCCACAGGTAAGTATAACATCCACGGAAGAGATAATCCAATAGGGTCTGAACTAGCGACAAACAATAGACAACTAGACCTGACAAAGAACATCAAATGATGGTAAATCAAGCGTAGCGTTAGTTCTGGCAGGTCACGTGAGTTCAGCTTGCATCAGCTGATCACATCAGGTGCAGCTAAGCAACGTTAACCAATAGTCATACAACACACACTAGACTGCGTCCTATTTAAGTTGCATTTCTTTGCTCGTATCAGCTGCTTAATCATGTTGCACTTAAAACCCACCTCAATCCCTATCTCCTCCTTATCTGCCTGTATCTTCAGATCTTTTAATTTAATCCTGTTACGCATCAGGAACTGTTCTGGTTCCTCAGGTGGGGGGGACATGTATTGCTGCGCTCCTGGACAGGCAGAGAGTTTGCCCAGAACAGTTTCATTCCGCCAAACTAAATATATGCTATCGTTAAATTGAGGACAGTGGTCCCAACAGAAGTATAAATACAGTCCATGGGGAATGAGCTGCAGGTGCAAATGTAATCACGGGATGTCTGGTGCAACGGATCATGGGGAGTGTAGTCCGTGGGGTTAAAAGTCCGGGGAATGAGAACGGAAGTAACGGGGGGAGAGCGCTGATGCGGGGGGCGTGGCCGGCAGCGGTACAGTGTTCGTTACAAATACAAATTGGCATAAGTTTGGATTGAATTGTGCTGGTAAACAGATTTGAAAGAAGTAGCCTATTATGTATAATTTCACAGAGATTATTAAACACACTTTTGTGACCTCTGTAAAACTGCTTTGAAACAACAAGTACAAGTCCTCTAAAGGGAGAATTCCCCTTTTCCTTAAACAATTTATGTGAACACTATTTATTCCTTTACTATTGTTGAAAGAAAGAAGTCGTCATAGTAATCATCACATAAACCCTCTGCATTTGTAATGTAGGCAAAAGAGGCAAAAGTTAAATGAAAAGATTTTCACTTTTTTGCTGATCAAAAAATTATCTGAACCAGACTATAATAGGCATCAATAATTAGGAATCTATAATATTCCAAATCCTTACAATACAACTGCGAAAATGAAGATTGATATATTTTAGGTATTTTCACCCCTGATTGTGCTCTTGTCCCCCTTTGCCACCCCATGTATAAAATCCTGGACACGGCCCTGTGTCTAACTGTCAGCCATTCTTATTTCACCAAATTTCTTTCTCGCTCTCTGTTTCTGACAGAAGCGAAAATAAATACTGTTGGTTGTATAATGGAGAAATGAAAAACAACTGGGCCAAATAATGAAATACACCTTTTGATGTTTGCTTGCATTCTCTTGTGCGAGTTTATACCGCAATATGCTGTTGTTTGTGAAATACTTTCAATGTGCCAAGAGTATTGTGTGCATTTATAGTAGGCCTCCATTGAAAAACATGAACAGTAAAACGTTTCATAATTAAAATCCTACACACATGTTCACTGTGGTTTATGAAAAACAGATATTGAGGTTTTGTGTTTACCAAAACTATTAAAAACAGCTCAATTATGTCTTTGTATTTGCTGTATGCATATTACTGTCTATGGAAGAATGTGTTTTGGTTTGTGGCAAAAGGATGAGGCCCAAAAACAAAAAAATTGAGAAATTTGTGGGATGTTTTTTTCTGTGTGTTAAATAGATTGATGTTTGCTTTCATCGTCATATTCTTGTTCACTGTTTTAAGACTCTAGGACAGAGCCGTTTTCTGTCTGTATTTCTGTATCCAAACATTAGTTGAGTTAGCCATCAAATACAACACATTCATATTATAGACGGTTTCAAAGTGTCAACATAAACAAACGTTACTGCACATGCGCGCGTTCGTGGACTGCCCTTAACTTCCGTTACACATTCACAAATAATAGAGCGCCTGTAGATTATTTCTGATAACAAGCAAAAGAAACCAAGAAGAAAGGTGCGAGTGGTAGGTTGTGCTGCTGTCATTGCCTTTCCTGCATACATGTCCGATTCGCAATTGCATTCGCGTTCCGTGCATACGCGCCTGATTCACGCTTCTAATCCGTCCGTCTCTCTGGCCCATGCGTCTGTTTCGGCCCAAAAAGTACATCAGCCCACCGGGGAAATGCCCAGTATGCCCGATGGCCAATCCAGCCCTGGACACGGTGTTAGACTGGGATACCGGAAGTTAACTGCAGTCCCGATGCGTGTCTGATGAAACAGTCTATAAGATCACTGCGCAGTGGGTAGAGAGAAGTCAAGACTTTATTTAGTCAAACAAATAAGAGGGGTGATGTAGTTTGGACCCTTGTGCCTGATTTAGTAAAAAATCATCACCTTTTGTGTATCAGTCCTCAAAGGAAGCACCCTTCTCAATCATTAAAAGTGCTGAAACTATGAAAATATGGATACGCTTGACAGTCTGTCTGTACCTCTTTACCCTCTGACTGAACCATTACACAAGCAGGAGCCGAGTTTTGACAGAACCAAATTTTGGTCGAACCTCACGGGGTCCAACCCTTTCACAACATATGATTCAACCGTTTCCTCAGAGGGACGTGATTTTACCGCAAGGTTCCCAAACAACAAAATTTTATTATGTGTTTGGGGATAATAGTTCATGGAATGTTGGAGCCGTTTTTTCTGGTTAAAGCCGAGCCTACAGACAGAATCTGGATGACATAGCATTACCTCATGAATCCCACTCTTTCCAGAACGGGGGGATTAGTCACTCTATTCCCCCGATGTCCATGACCACATTACAGCAGATACCACAACTTGCTTCTTGTCATAACTGTATAGAGCAGGCCTTCCCAAAACATCTTGCACCCGCTTCGAGTGTTTTGTATGTGATTCGTGTGATCTGCAGGCGGTTGAGCGTGTCTGCTACGCACATGTTGGGATATAGAGATCATTAAGCTTCAGTCTTTGATATTCCAGGCCAATTGTACAGAATTGCACAGGAACATTTGATCTACGGTTCAAGGTGTTAAATGATACAGCAGTGCCGTGATGGATATCGGATGGTGTTGAAGTCATGATTAGGTGTAAATGTAATACATCTGATTAATTGGTTCCTGACTTGGCAGCTTGGGAGGGTATTAAACCCAACAGTCTGATTCTGTTGAAAGATCTTCTCTTAATAGTCACGTTGTTTGTCTCGGCACTTATTTGTCTGCATCTCAGATCTATTAAAAGGTGAAGTGGGCGAATCTCTCTGACGTCCCTTCCATGCCTGATTGAGTCCACCTTTTGTATTTATCCCCATATGTTGTATTTCACCATTTTTTAATAAGTGTCACATCTTTGCCAGTTTCAGATTAATGAGCAGTGTGTTTCTCACACTCCACCAACCACTTTGCATTTGGCAGCTCATCTCATGTGGAAAAATTTGATGGAAATGAACTCATCATAAGAGGTCTTGAACTTTACTGATGTAGTCAAGCACCGCTGCTTAACGCTATTGGCACAGGTAGTGTAGTTTGCCCAGCACACACGAGGAACATTTTGTCTCGAGAGGTTTAACTTATCACCAGACTCCAAATCCCTGAAGTTTTCTTACTCCTTCATGGACCTTGTGAAAATAAGTCTTAAAGTGCCTCCCCCTAATGCTGTCTTCTTCACAGTTTTGCCATATTTGCTACTCAGTTGTTATTTCCTGCTCCATCATTTGATTTCGTGCTTGTATATTTCTATAGTTGACACGTTTCAGGATATTTTATCTGGTGGTGCTTGCTAAGGCATTAATATCACTATTAGTATGGTATCAATACTTATGTTATCATATAGTTTCGGTACTACGGCGGATGATAAAACAAACCTCTATCTATATCTATGTGGACCAGGGCTGCCTCACACGTCCTGAAAAGTGAAGCTGCTGGCTCTTTGGTCATCCCCTGGTGGCTGGCTGCAGTACAGGTCATAAACCCCGCCCTCTCCATGTAAATGGTACAGGAGCCGAACAATAAAATCCAACATTTCAGATATTTTTGTCCAAAGATGTTTTCTGTTATTTTAGTCAGTTTTTATCACGTTGATGTACCAAGTGTTCGTTTTTTGAATAAGTTTGGTTTTAGTAAGTTATAAGATGTTATAAAAAGGGGTGTGGTAACAAGATTTCTTCATTTACGATTGAGTCATCATCAGGGAATATGGGCAGGACCTTGATATTGCGCTCCACTTCGTGCTTACTACTGCGCAGACTCTGGTTCCAAACTGGTGTTTTTGCGTAACATGTCAGCGCCCATCATTGGACGTTTTACGATCAATTCATTTACAATGGAAGGAAGCGGCGTCACGCTGTCCATCTTTTATACAGTCTCTGATGTGGACTAAAGAGGTATCACCCTTTAAAAAAGATACATTTTGCTTGAAGAAATGTAAGGATCTATTTGTGAAATACTGGCGTTGCTTTATTTCTTTTTTTGGATACAACTACAGGACAGAATGCATAAGCTTAACTTTTTTATGCCTTCTTGCTCTCATATTCTCTTGTGGCACGGGAATGGAGTTTTGGTGTGTGTGTGTGCTAAGGTTGTGTATAAAGTCCTATTGATCAGTCCTGTTTTGCTCATCCCTGGTCAACTCTTACTCTTACTGTCTTGGTTACCCACTTGAAATGCACATGCTTTTGCTTCACTTGTATTTTTCCTTTCACTGCTGTGCTTTGTCCAAGACCAGATGGTTAACCTGTTTCTCTGATATCTCAAACATGTGGACTCCCCCATCGTACGCAGCCTCTGGCAGTTCAATCCAAGGTCAGGCAGCTGGAAGAGATACGGGTCTAATTATACATTTAAAACCTGATTGAAAACATCTACTAAATATGAAACATCACAAGCTTCTGAAAACTCACCTGGAGGTTCTTCTTAGACGGGTAGCATTGCAACAACTTGTGAACCATGAAAATCTCTACCTAAATATAGAAAACGTTTTTCCAGGCCTGAAAGATGTTTTGGCTGCTCTTCTGTGTTTTGTCTGTTCTGTGTGTATTTGTTTAAGTCTGACGTTTAGTCTATGATTCGCAATTGAAATTGAACAGAGAGTTAACCTTTGATTACAAGTCCAAATCCAACACTGCATGAGCCCAAAAGTAAACCGATCTTTCACTTTTGGTTTGTAGGTCTTGGATCAAACATGCAAAAGAATGATAGTGACTGCTATTTATCTCGACCTTATTTACATTTTATGAAACATTCCTGTGATCAGTATGACACATAACTATAGCTTTTGGAAATTGCTTTCTGGCTATCGACAGCTTGCAGTGCATCTTGCCTTGAAATGAATTGCATTTACAGGAACTGGAGCAAAATGTTGAATTCTCTTATACGGTTGGAGTTGTGATTTGTCATGTAACAGCAATGCTGGATCCTCAATTGTGTCAATTAGCCACCTCGTAAAATAGCACACTTACACACTTACACACACAAGTTACACACTTGTCCTGTCTATAACAGACCCTTACAATTATTTTAATATTATTTTGTCATTATTAATATTCATTATCACTATTATAAAATAAAATAAGTTCAAATGAAAAACACTGGAATGTTTTGCGTTATGTCATACGCTGGTGTAAAGAAAAGGTTTATTTAGCATCAGTGTTCCATGGTCAGCCAGAATAAGCTGAGGGTCAATACGCTGACTAAACATTGGACATATCCATAAACACTGGATATTAGCCCATGTCTGCTTTATTATTTATGGGGTGCTAGTATAAACACACAGACCTTTGGGACCAATGGTCATCATCATGTTTTTGTACAGGAATCTCAAGTATGAGACCAAATCAAGTTTTGTGTTGTGCGATGTGCAGAGTCAAGTGAGTCCCTTGAGTGGAAGTGACATTTGATGGGCAGTCTCGTAATGACCCATTACATCATAGTGGAAACAAGACCTCCCGGGACTCATTCCAGCTGTGTACACCAAATCCAGAGATACTGAATGTATTGCACGCTACACATCCCTCGGGAAAAGCAATATGGATGGACCACCCGGAACCGGCGGGTCGGTTGCAGAGGTTGGAGAAGCTGAAGTGCAAATGCAGGGGGATCTAGCAAATTCCTTCACTGCCATTCTCGAATCTTTCATCTTTCTGCGTGTTTTTGTCTTTAAGCTCAAAACTGATTGAATCTGTAGGTTGTGGGAGGTCAGAAAAGCTGTATTCAAGGCCGTGAGAGCCTCAGATGGCCCACCCACAGGCTGCTTACTGAAGTAATGCATTTTGCACACAAAACTAAAAAGCAAACTTTCTTAATCTGGAAGGCTTGAATCTGATTGGCAGGCTTTATGCAACTTCCAGTAGTATATGCTGACATCAGTCTGTCCAGAGACAAATACAAGATACCAGGGGCCTCATTTATAAAACGTGCGTATGCACAGATTTGATCGTAAAGTCGCAAAAATCCACAGCAATGTTCATATTTATAAAAACGGTCTTTGATGTGGAAAAGTGCTTAGCGCCACATCAGGGTCTGAGCAGACGTAAAGGAATGGCCTTCCCGATACTATTCCAGGGTCAGACACACTCTCCCAATTTAAATCTAGATTAAAGACACATCTTTTCAGTTAAGCATTCACTTAATGCAAAATATGCTAAATAAACCACCGGGAGACTGCATTTATTAGATATTATTTACTAGAATAATCTTGCTTGTTCTATAAACACCATGCACTGTGCTGTGTTTTACCTTTTTTGTGTTTTTCAGTTTTTCTTATTTTCTCCTGTAAAGCTGCTTTGAAACAATGCACATTGTGAAAAGTGCTATATAAATAAAATTGAATTGAATTGAATTGAATCACCCCCCTTGAGGACTGAGGTTTGTTACCACCAAAGTAACACAAGAACCTGTTGCATGAGTTTGTACAGGACAACGTGCTCATTTGCGCGCTTGCATAAAGTACGCTTTTGTCCTGCACTTTACCTCAATTGACCGATAGAAAAGTCCACATTAACCTAGACATAATGGATTGATTCAATTACCAAAACCCAATTTGTTTATATATGTTCTGGATTACTCTCTTGATAGCGTGGAATATGACTCCAGCTGAATGTTCGAGGTCTGAGTTCATGGAGCTGTATTGTGTCACGCCAAAAGACGTTTTGCTCCCTCGAGAGGGAGTGTCTGAATATGTCATCATGACCTGTCCGTGAGTCAAACTGATCTCAGGTCAGGTCTGGAATACAAATCTTCGTGACTTACTGTTTACACCTGCAGACGCACACATAAAATACACTAAAGCACAAATCTACACAGCAGAGAGCTTTGCTTGTCATGCCAGAGGAAGAGAATCAGTCCGTCTCTATGTATACTGTAAATCACAGTGGTATGACAGACATGTGAATTGTTTCTGGGGCGTATGAGCCAAATTTCAGTCATAATGTAATTTATGCTAGACTCACCTTTTATGAAATTGATATTTCCGACTCTAAATGTCTATGTTTAATGCAGTTTTAGAATAGATGATGTATACACATGTGCTCACAAATCAGTTAAACTCAGCGGGCTGCTTTGAAGAATGCGAATTGAGCTACATTGCTTAGTGGAAGTATTGCTGATCACGCTTATTATTATTATTAAGAAATTATTTATTGAGCATTTTTATATTTTGTCATTTTCTTGTCATTCATGATAACACCACTTAAGCATCCCTGCATCCTAGAACTAAAAACTAGAATAATCAAAAATACTAAAATAGTAATGTAAAAAATAATTATATAAATAATTACAATTAATACTAAGCATAAATAATTATTGTATATTAATTAAAAAAATAAATTGTATTAATAAAAATGATTTATTATGGGATAAATTATTGATGTATAGGATAATGAGTGACAGCACATCATCAAATGATTTAAAATAATAAAATGTATACAGCAATATTTTTCCTCAGTGGACTGAGAAAAATAGCGACTGAATTTATGTTGCATTTTTGTGAATTCGATCCAACATCCAGAAAGTAGTTTGAATGAATGTATACTACAGACTTTTACATGGGAGACGAATTTGAACTGCCAAATTCGTTGGTAAAGAAATTTGCCTTTTAAAAAGCATCATTGCACATACTTAAACTCTCACTTTCTCAACACCATCTCTCTAAGCAAGAGCTATATATCCAGAGTTTGAGAACTACTATCTATGAATCAGATGACAGATTTTGGAAATGTTTACGACTTGACAAGCAAGTGAAATAGAGAGGAAGGAAAGGCGAGAGTGTATGATAATAAACTGTTTTCCACCTTAATATTTCTCCCCATTATCTCTTGTCTCGCGTCTAGCGGTATCTTACACAGAAAGGGCCACATTAGTTGTGTGATTGTATGTACAGTAGTTGTGAATTTTTGGATATTTATATTCTGGTTGAATTGCTTGGTTTCAAATGTTGAAACAGAACATAAATATACTTGCATACTCTGCAGTATACAGTACATTGAATTTAGTCTTTATTGAACAAATTCTGAATATATCCTTTCAAACACAACACTCCACAAGTTTGTGCATGTAAACATTTACAGTTAAAGGGCCATGCTTATAGTCTCTCAAGATATCCACCACCCAGCGATACCTTGAACTGTTTAAAATCAGCGAGATATCTGCACAGAATAAAAGCTTTGCCATTAACCGAGTCTTAGCCATGACAGCCTTTTCAAGTGCATTTGAGATAAACTTGACACTTTTATCAGCTTCCAATAACAAGAAATCAGAAACATATCTCTGCAGTCTTGAGAAGAAAGAGACCGTAAGCGTCGCTCGAGTTAACACCATTTGTGCTAAACGTGTTTCTCAAACCGGTTGATGGCTTCCATATTGGCTGTTTCTTTGAGCTGAGACCTTGTTTCATTTATAGCATTTAAATAGATATTCAGATTCTCTTATAATAACTAAACTTCTCTTTTATCGTAAAGACATTAAATTGCTTTTAGATCTTTATATTAGGTTAAACATACAGTACTGTATCACAAAAAAGAACTATATATTTGTTCTAAAAGACACAAATAAAACAATTATTGACAAACAATAATGTTACACAGTTATAAAAGTATTGTGGATTAAATCTTAAAATTGGATTTTTTCAATATTCATATTAAAATTTATGAATTTTGATTCCCTAGAGAGACATTTGATGAAATAAAGTGGGGAGACCTTTGCAAAAGTGTTTACATGCTCTACTTTTAATTAAATTTAAGTCCAATTTTGAGATGATTATTATTTGTGATTGTTTAAATATTTGTGATCCTTCCTTTTATCTAATTCTCTATTTCTCTTCTTCTTCCAGATTCGGATCTGAGTATGAGGACACTTAGCACTCCAAGCCCCGCCCTCATTCTGAATCCAAACCCTTCCTCATTTTCCACTCAAGCAGTCCCGAATGGTCATGAAACCTCAAAATCATTCATCATTCATGGTGAAACTGTTGCTCTGGTGCACGCACCTCCAGGGTCACACTCACACCCTTCCAAACCTGCTCACGTTGCCCTCATCGATGCTCTTCCAGATCCCGTTTTACTGCACGTCTTCTCTTACCTGTCCACCCCTCACCTGTGCCGCTGCGCTCGAGTGTGCCGTCGCTGGTATAACCTGGCCTGGGATCCACGGCTCTGGAGTGCCATCTGTCTTACCGGAGAGCTGTTGAACGCTGACCGGGCTCTTAAGGTTCTTACTAACAGGTTATGTCAGGACACTCCCAATGTTTGTTTGACCTTGGAGACGGTTGTAGTCAGCGGCTGTCGGAGGCTTTCTGATCGTGGGCTTCGTGTGATAGCTCAGTGCTGTCCAGAGCTCCGGCGTTTGGAAGTTGCTGGTTGCTATCACGTGTCCAATGACGTTGTGTTTGACGTGGTATCCCAGTGTCCTAATCTGGAGCACCTAGATGTATCAGGTACTGTATGTATGATTAACACAAAAAAGTCACACCAAAATACAAGAAAAATTATATTTATTTTATTAAATAAAATTTTAATTAAAAAAATTAAAGTTTAAAATGTAATTAAATAATGTATAGAATAATTAATAATTTGCATTGTGACATTGTTTTCATGCTAAATTAATGTTCCAGTTCTCTTTCTCTTAGACATTATTCAATGTTAAGTATATTATTTTAGTATTTGGTGTACTTCATGTAGGCTAATTTTTACTAATTACAAAATCAATCTTATAAACAAAGAACAATATTTTTTATTCATTCATGTTGTATCTATATCATAGAAATGTCTTGTTTTAAATATAATATTAAAGAAATATGATCTAAAACAATTCCAGATTTAATCATCAAAATAAATCACATTTTTGAATCCCATAGTATTTAACAAATACAAACTATTTGAAAAAAGAAAAATACTAAAAAGATTTTAAGCACGTGACACATTGAGCCAGACAACTGGCAAAACAAGCTCTTGTGATGATTAACTGCAAGTATATGCATCCGACAACCTTGTTTACTTGTGGATTTACTCTGAGAATAAGTCATACCATGAAGCTTTTTAATGAAAGCTGGGAAAGGCATTATGAAATCAAGGAATTTGCTGCCAGTCCAGCAGTTCTCTCTGGGGGAAAGTGAGGTTTGCTTGAATTTTAAAGATGGACTCTGAGAAACCTCAGAGAAAGTGCAAGAATTCATCTGCTGAGTTCATTTTAAGAGTCACACACCGTAAAGTTATCCATCATGCAGAGGGCACAGCATGTGTTCTGTTATACTTACACTTTTGTTGCAAAAGTGACCTTGAGTTCTTGTGGTTGGATTCAAGCCAGTAACAGATCTTACAACAATAGTATCAGCAGATACGGCCCAGTTTCTTTATCAGGTTCTTGTGTTTTGTTTCTTTGCAGTTTGTCCAGTATTTTGTATCTGATTCATTTACCTCAATTTAAAAACCTGATGTGAATACATACTTTTTTACATTTTAAACTATTTTCACTGTGACTGTTTTTGTGTCCATTGGAGTGTTAGAAGAGATCTCGACAACTTCACAAACTATGCTCACATTTGTCATTATCAAAGATTTCAATATGAACTCAAACTATTCTCCCAAAATTGACCCAAATCAAAATTATTTTACCTCTACAATCTAATCATTTTACACTTCCACATTCTTAATGTATTTTAACAACTGTCTCATTTGTTTATTTTTATTTATCCTAAGCAATTTTGGGAGAAACATCTACTTAAAGATGATACTTAAAGTTCAAGTTTAAGATAAAAAACAAACATTTATGGTGTGTTCACACTAAGAGCAAACTGAATTATTTGCACGAGTATATTACATACAAAATCAATGCAAAGATGCGAACAGACGCAAATTCGGGCCAGTCGACGCAAATCGGGTGGCGCAATTGCAGCAAATGTGCGATATTCGCCTCAGTTGGGTCTTCCGCACTAATTGAACAATTTCAACTCCAGCGCGATATCTGCATGAAGAACTTACTGACACCTACGGTTTGACATGTCTGAATGTGCAAAGACATTTCCCATTGCGCGAGTAAAGTCATTTGCAGTAAGTCATATAGAGCGAGGAACGCTCGCGTTTGGTGTAAACACACCATTACATCATGGTACAATAAATGATATGTGGTGTATTTTGTGCTAAACTTCACAGACACATTCTGTGTAACTCTAAGATTTATATTACATCTTGTAAAAAGGGCATGATAGGTCCCCTTTAAATGAACTCAGAAAGAACTCCATCAAATCTTCTGAGCTATAATATTGCAACCTCTATGAAAGAGCAATAAAAATGCTGCAAAGCTTCTTTTTAAAACAATTTACCAATAGTCTGTGGTCAAGGTTTCCCCTGTAAAATCACAGGGTCAAGGTTTTATTGGTCAGCTTTTGTCCCTGACATGACATCTAAGTGTGTTACAAAAAAGTATAGTATGAGATCCATAAAAGCCTGTCATTTTGAACTCTGACAGATGTCCTCTTCTTTTACTCAAGGTTGTCCTAAAGTGACCTGTATCAGTCTGACTGAGGAGTCTTCTCTTCAGCTCATACCATTACACGGACAGCAGATTGGTCTGCGTTATCTGGACATGACAGATTGTGTATCATTGCAGGACAAAGGCCTGAGGACCATCGCCTTTCACTGTCCGCGTCTCACGCACCTCTACTTGAGACGCTGCAGTCGTCTGACAGACGAATCATTTCGACAGCTGGCTCTGCACTGCACCTCTTTACGTGAGCTCAGTCTCAGTGACTGCTTTCTGGTGGGAGACTTTGGTCTGCGTGAAGTGGCTCGTCTGGAGGGTCGTCTGCGGTATTTAAGCGTAGCGCACTGCATGCGCATTACAGACGTTGGACTGCGCTATGTGGCGCGCTACTGTCCACGGCTTCGTTACTTGAATGCACGCGGCTGTGAGGGATTAACGGATCAGGGTTTGGGTCACTTAGCTCGTAGCTGCACCAGACTGCGCTCTCTTGATGTTGGTCATTGCCCGCTGGTGTCAGACGCTGGACTGGAAGTGTTAGCGCGGTGTTGTGAGGGGCTTCGAAGGCTGAGTCTGAGGGGCTGTGAGAGTGTGACGGCGAGAGGACTGACCGCGCTGGCAACCGGATGTGCTGAGCTTCAGTTACTAAACGTACAGGAGTGTGACGTGTCACCTGAGGCTCTTAGACTGATCAGACAGCACTGCAGACAATGTGTGATAGAACACACTATACCTGCTTTCTACTGAGAGGACACATGTGGACCTTTGACACGTAGATCTAGATCATATGTGACTTTCTATGACTTGAGACACAGCTGGACCAAAGGCTGTGCCATGATCTACCATTTCAAGATCTACATGACATATACTGTATAGTATTTATCACATGAAACATTGTGTAATTGTCACTGTACAAAAGTTTGTATTTTACCAAATGTTTTAACTAGGTTTGTTTAAACGAAGTTCTTGTGCCGTTTTTTTATACAAAAATCTTTTCAGATAGTTGACTATAACATAAAAAGTATTGTCTTATGGAGAACATGCTTCGTGTTTGTTAAATATCGAGACTACTTTCATCCTTGTCTCACTTGCGAAAATGACGTTTCAAGATTTGCATTTGTTCAATTTAAATGATGAAACGTGGGCGAACTGCACTTTTAAATGCATTTATGATCACAAAAGTTTTATTTCATATTTGATATTCCAGATCACAGTTGTTGCAATTTGAAGAGATTAGCAAACTTGCATAAAATGTCAGTAAATTATAACATGTTGCTGCTAAAAAGACTCAATTAAGGGCTGCTTATATAAAATGATTGAAAATGTTATTCTGTGTCATAATGTCTCTGCATAAGTGTTTGTACAGATATTGCTTGTTCAACTTCACACCAATGTTCAGTAGCCTACATTACGTCTTAGCAACAAAAGGTATTATTCACAAGCCAGAACCATGATCATAACTTAAATCATCTGAGTGTAGTGTTTCTGAGAGGAGAGAAAACTTCTTGTTTTTCTCTTCTTCACAATCACAACTGGATTCGAGTAGCCAAAATATATTTAAAGATCGGGTAACATGCTATTTCATGCATTCTGACTTCTTTACACTGTTAAACTGCAGGCTTCTCATGCTTTACATGGTCAACTTGTTAAAAAAACGAGTTGGAGGTATGACGTAGTATTTCTGTGCTTGATACACTCCCCCAGCACTCCAACTTGTTTCGGAAAGTTTTTTATAAGTCTGGATCCCTGTTTTGTAACAGAGATCCTATTCCTTTCATTGGGCAACTCTCCCGGAAAAGCACGCCCACGGCAAGGCGAAAGAAATAGCCCGCCCATACGCCAACTGACGAGCGATGGGAAGACCCGCTTACAGCTGTATCTATCTTTTATAAATGTGATCAAACCAAACATTCTTCAAAGATACGATGTATGCAATACTACTGTATAGGTACTCAAGATTAATATGATTGGCAGAAACTGCGTGTTACCCGATCTTTAATTATATATTTTACTTTTGAGTCCTTCAAAAATGTTGTGCCTATTAAGTTTGGTATTTGGCATTGATGTACACTTTACAGAAATGTCTTGACTTCATTACAATAGATACAAATGTCCAATGGCGTTTTATTTATTATTCACTGCTGCCCTCTGTTGGTTGAAGTCTGTTCCTACACTAACTTTACTCCTGAGGACCATACTAACTAGGGATAGAACATATTTTAGATATGCAAATGGTATAGTAAAATTTTTCAAAGAAACATTTTAAAATACACTTTTAATTTTCATGTCTGGCTGGTTATTGACACACAACTAATGCAAATGCAACATCACACTGAAACGAAGGTTTCTTTTTAGCCCATAACCAACAGTGCCTGATACTATGAGGCTTACCAAGATGATTGAACTTCACAAGTAAAGTGTTTTTTTACTTCAACCATAACCAAAATTTCTAGTAAACTGGTCATCTAACTTCATTATAAATTTAATTTTTAACGTATTATTAGCATAGTAATGTTAAGTTACTAGCCCTCCAAACATTAAGGTAATGTCCAATAAATGTGACAGCATTTAGAGATATGACATCAAGTTCAAGTACATTAACTCTGTTTTTGCTTATATCTTAAAATACTTATTGCCTTGATCTTTATTTAGGTAGTTGACAGATTAATATGCAAATGTGTCCTATGGTGTGACGGCAAAAAAATGGAAAAAACTAACAATGAAGTTAAATCTCTCTTATGCTATTTTATGGTATAAATATAAATACTAATATGTACACATGTACACTCTAAAAAAATAGTGCTATATAGCACTAAAAGTGGTTCTTTGCTCGTAATCATAGGGGAACCACTTTTAGTGCATATAGAACCATATTTTGATGCTTCAGTGGTTCTTCAGTGGTTCCCCTATGATTACGAGCAAAGAACCACTTTTAGTGCTATATAGCACTATTTTTTTTTAGAGTGTAAGATTTATTCGTCAACTACCCATTTGCACATGCAATATTATAATAGGCCTTTTCTATTTACTCATATAACCCAGAATTTAACAGTTTTACTTTACTTCTCTATGATCTATGATTTTGTGAGACGACACACTTTCACTGTGGATCCTTTACTAACATAAAAACCAGGATAGAGAGGATGAGTGAATGTGGTTTGGACTCTGTGGATGAGGGTCATTGTGTCAGAGACGCTGTAGAAGGACAAAATTCCTGCTCTGTGATCCACATACACTCCTATTCTACAGGAGCTGGACACTACAGGGAGATCAGTGCGTTCGTTATTGTGACAGAATGAGCATTTGAATTCAGTGCAGTACAATTTCCAGGACTGATCATTAAATCCAAACACACTCTCACGACTCCGTCCCTTCCTGCTGATGCTCTTATATGACACTGATATACCCACATCACCATTCCACTCAACCTCCCAGTAACAGCGTTCACACACACTCTCTCTACACAACACCTGCTGCCTCACATCAAATCTGTCTGGATGATCAGGATATGGGAGGACTGTATCAATGTTAGCAGCCGATGTGTTTCCATCACGCAGACGGAAGTATTTATTCACTGTGTTAAAATCCAGTGTGAACTGCCTGAAATCTGAAGAGGATATAAATACACAATTATAACAGTTTCATAAAAGTTAGAATTTCAAAAACTGGATGTTTCTATAATTGAATTTTCTTTTTCATTTCCACAATTATTATAATGTTTGATATTATACAGATACACAAGTACAGTGTGTTCAAATGAACAAACACACATTTTAATTTTCAGTCAGATGTAGTATCTGTATCTTCTTACAGCTTATTTTACTCGATTAATTGGGGATTTAATATTTGTAACATTTCTGTTTTCTTCATGCTATAGCGCATTTAAATGACATAAATGCATAATTAAATGTCTTACATTGTAAGAACTCCTCTCTGGTCTTCAACTCATCAGGAACAATTGTAATATATGAAACTAAGACATAAACAGACATAATCAGTATAACATCCATATCAAATACATATATTTAAACAATCACACACAAAGAGTGTGACTCTTTGAATGTAAGCATGCCTGAGATTTGACTGCATGACTGTTTTGCTCTGGCTGAAAATCTGTGTGTGTGTGTGTGTGTGTGTGTGTGTGCGTGCGTGCGTGCGTGCGTGCGTGCGTGCGTGCGTGTGTGTGATCTGAGCAAGAACGAACTTTCATGAAAACAATCATACATTCACATGCTTAAATGACACAGTCCACTTTGGATGCTAAAAATGGATATTCAGAGCATGAATATCTGCAGAGTACAACAGTACTCGTCTTGTGTGATAATACAAGACTTAATTCTGATATCTTCTACGGTATTTTACCTTGATCAGATATATTTTCTATCTCCTCTCTACAGAAATCCTCCAGTTTTTCTTTCAGCTGACAGACAGATTTTCTCACATCATCAAAAGAGATGAGAGAACTGACAGTAATGTCGTGTGAAACTGTAGATTCAGGAGGTGCAGACAGACACTGAAAGCGCTGTAGAAGAAAAAAAGATACAAAGAATTTAATGATCTCCTCACTTTCTCTATTAGTCTGAATTACAACCTGCATTACACTTTACCACTTAAACAATATCTGTGCTAAACCATTCTGTTACTTTTGTATAATTGTCTTTGAGTTGTTTTGTGTCTTGGTTTAACTGTTAACATGTTTTTGTATTTGCCACTTATACAATAGACAGAATCTGGTAAAAAATTGGATTACAAGTGCATAAAAATATAAACAAACAGTTTTGGCAGTCTGAACCCACAGAGGAATCTTTATATCAAACCTGGAAGACATTCTTTTGGTTTCTCAATAAATAAAAACTGTAAAAATCACAGTAAAATAAGAAAATAGACAGACTACACCTTCAGGAAATGAATGTGATTGTCTGTGTGTAAAAGCTGCTCGAGTTCAGTGTCTCTCCTCCTCAGATCATCGATCTCCTGCTCCAGACGCTTCAAGACTCCTTCAGCTGGACTCACTGCAGTCTTTTCCTGATCTCTGATCAGTTGTGTCACCTCAGAGCGGCTTCTCTCAATGGAGCGGATCAGTTCAGTAAAGATTCTCTCACTGTCCTCCACTGCTGTCTGTGCAGAGCGCTGGAAAAAAACACACATTACAATCACATCTTACTGCACAGTGAACTTCAGAGGGAATAAAGTGAATTCATCTGTACTTTTATAATGCTTTATAGAATACAAGTGCTCCAAAACACCTTTACAGTCACAAACAGGTAAATAGCAATCATTTTTAAGCACTGCAGATACAGAAATCAGTTCAGGCTGATCATCATGATCTATATGGCATGCCATCTTTAAACTAAAAGTCTTCAGTATCTATTTTAAAGGAATCCAGAAAACAAGCGAGATAACAAAGCTCTTCAGCACTGGAGGAGTCACATTAGAGTCACAAACAACTTTTTGATCTGTCAGCAGTTGTTGATCTTCTCAAAACTCACCTTGTAAGAGTTCACGGCGTCTCTGAGCTCCTGAAGCTTCTTCTCTCTCTCCTGGATTCTCTGCTTGAAGTTTCTCTGTGTCTCTCCCAAAACTCTCTGTGACAAACCAAACACTGTAAAACTCCATATGACATGAAACTACACGCAGAGAATTTATTACATTTCAACCACTTGCTAAAACACATCTAACTTCATTATAATGATATGTGATCATGTTTTAGCATCACAGTTAGCATTAGCATACAGGTGTCTGGTTTGGGTTCATACCTGTTTCTCAGTTCTTTCTGCTACAGCTGTTACAGTGTCATGATTTTTATGTTCGTCCATCGTACACAGATAACAAATGCACTCCTGGTCAGTGCGACAGTAGATTTCAAGATGTTTTCTATGTTTTGAGCAGATCATTTCATTGAGTTTTGTAGTGGGATCCATCAAATGATGTCTTCTGTCTTTAAAGAGATTTTCATGTTGTTGAAGGTGATTTTTACAGTAAGAGTTCAGACACTCCAGACAGGACTTGACAGCTTTGTATTTTCTCTCAGTACAGACGTCACACTTCACATCTTCAGGTCCAGCGTAACATTGATCAGAAACAGCAGTTTGAAGTCTCGTCTTCAGTTCTTCCACCATTTCAGCAAACATCACATTTTTGTTTAAAGCAGGTCTTGATGTGAAGGTTTGTCTGCATTGAGGACAGCTGTAGTTTCTCCTCTGATCATCCTGATTCCAGTAGTTTGTAATACAGCTCATACAGTAACTGTGTCCACAGGGAATGGTCACTGGATCCTTCAGTAGATCCAAACACACTGAACAGCTGAACTTGTCTTGAGGAATATTCCCTTCTGCCATATTTCACTAATATACATACAGAGAGAAAGACGTGAGAGTTTGATAAAAGTTTTGTTTGCTCTGAAATGAGCAGTTGAAGTAGTTTCCTGGTTTTGTGATCATGGGACGTGTGCTAAACAGGTTAATCCTTCCAGGTCTCATTTATCTGCTGGGTGTGACTGGGTGTGACTTCACATGACATATTTAAAAAAACATCCACCAGGTGTTGGTCTCTCACAAATTGACAGACAGATAGACAGACATACAGACATCATAACAAACACCAAACAAATTGGAGGCCAAACCTTAATGCCTTTTAACACATTTGACATTTCAGAGATTTAGCAGTTTTGCATATTAAAGATAAGATAGAACACTATACCTGCTTTCTACTGAGAGGACACATGTGGACCTCTGACACATTATAGATGTTTACACTCTCTGACTTTCTATGACTGCATGACAAGACAACCATAAACCAAAAAAAAAAGATAAATTTGACAATCTGACATAACTTATTTTTTTAATCCAACAGTTATAACAATAATAACATTATTGCAAATTCTACAGTCCATGGTAATGTCAGGGTTCTGGTAGACGGAGAGCACACCACGGAAGTAGATAAGAAAAAAGGAGTTTATTTCAAAAACAGGAAAATCCAAAAGCAGGTAAGTATTTCCAAAACAGGTATATCCAAAAGCAGGTATGTATTTCAAAAACAGGTATATCCAAAAGCAGGTAAGTATTTCCAAAACAGGTATATCCAAAAGCAGGTAAGTATTTCCAAAACAGGTATATCCAAAAACAGGTAAATATACTTATCGGGGTATAGAATTGCAGTGAAGACAACAAGACTGAACAGGGAAGAACAAAAAGGTGCAAACTTAAATAGAGTCCTGATGATGTGATGCAGGTGTGGACTAATCAAAAATGGTGGATGTGCGGTGCATGCTGGGAAACTGAGTTCAGAACTCCGGGGAGAGGGAACGGGTGAAGCGAGCTGACGGTGACGACATAGGGGGCGTGGCCGGTGGTGCTGAAACCGTTACAGT
>NC_079912.1:8150002-8197502 GCF_024868665.1 Triplophysa rosa
CAGTTCTGGACCGCCTCCACCTTCCCCTGATCCATGGTAACTTGGTTGAAAGAGATGATATAACCCAGAAATTGTATGGTGGATTGGTGAAACTGGCATTTCTCGAGTTTCAGGTATAGTTTATGTTGGCGGAGGCGTTGGAGGACGATGGAGACATGGGTAATGTGAGCGGGTCGAGAGCGGGAGTAAATAAGTATATCGTCGAGGTAAATTATAACGAATTTCCCCAGCAGGTCCCGGAAGATCTCATTCATAAAGCTCTGGAACACTGCTGGGGCATTCACCAAGCCGAAGGGCATGACCTTATATTCGTAATGACCGTTGGGAGTCACAAAGGCCGTTTTCCATTCGTCACCTGGGCGAATCCGAATCAGGTTGTAGGCGCTTCTTAGATCCAGCTTGGTGAACAATGTGGCATGGCGTAACTGTTCCAGGGCGGCAGGTATCAGGGAAAGAGGATAGGCGAAGCGCTTGGTGTGACGATTGAGAACCCGATAGTCTATGCAGGCACGAAGACCTCCATCTTTTTTCCCTACGAAGAAGAAGCTTGACGCGGCAGGAGAGACAGACGGTCGGATGAAACCTTGTTGTAATGCCTCCTCGATATACTCCTCCATGGCCTTCTGCTCCGGGATGGACAAGGAATAGATCTTTCCTTTGGGCATTGTGGCCCCAGGTAGCAGCTCAATGGGGCAGTCCCCTGGCCGGTGAGGAGGCAGCTCCGAAGCCCTCAGCTTGGAGAAGACGTCCTGGAACGACCGATAATCTACGGGAACCTCTCCGGAGTTGAGGACCTCAGGACTCTCGACGGTAGTGGCTAGGATGGGTAGTACCGGTTTTAGGAAAGTCTCCTCCTTGATCGGGACCCTGGTGTTGGCGGGGCGACCCGCCCATCCGGATATGATGCCAGTGCGCCAGTCCACGATAGGTTGACGTTCCATAAGCCAGGGTCGTCCCAGGACGATATCGGAGGTGGACCCCTCCAGTACCCAGAAGGAGATCTTCTCCGTATGCCTGGGAGAGATGTGAAGGGTGATGGGTGGGGAATGGTGTGTGATCCGACCTCAGCCCAGCGGTTTTCCTAGGATGTCTTGCACAAACATGGTCCTCCCTTTCCTTAGGCGCGGGAAGCCCAACTGAGTAAGAAGATTCAGTGAAATGAAGTTCCCGGCGGCTCCAGAGTCAATCAGGGCGTGGACTGGAACAGAGAAGTTAGGTGCAATAATGACCACTTGGGTAAGAGCAAGGTGAGGTAAGGAGGCCGGTGTATGGATAGAACTCACCGCTGGTCGAGCCGGACGGACGGGGCAGACGGCTAGGCGATGACCTGACCCTCCACAGTACAGACAAAGGTTAAGGTTCTGCCTCCGTGTATGTTCCTCAGGACATAGTCGAAAACGATCCACCTCCATGGGTTCTGGGTCTGAAGAAGTCCGGGAAGCAGAGGTCGTAACCCGTGGAGGAAATGTACCGGGTGATGACTGCGAACAGGCTGACAGATGTTGGGCGATACTAATGGATCGTTGTCTGAGAGCCTCCAGACCGAGCGAGTCATCGTAGATGGCCATGTGTAATCGGATCGAGTTCTGTAGCCCTTGGCGGTAGACCGAGACAAGCGCCAGCTCATTCCATCCACTGGTCGCCGCAAGGGTGCGGAACTGGAGGGCATAATCCGCCACTGAAAGGCGTCCTTGTCGAAGCCTCAGCAGTAGATCGTGCACCGAAAGAGTATCCACTGCTTGGCCAAAGACCCCTTTAAAGTGCTCAAGAAAAGACTTCAGATTAGTGGTAAGTGGTCCTCCGGCCTGCCAAATCCCGGATGTCCAGTTCAGGGCCTTACCGCTCAGGAGGGAGATGATGAAGGCTACCTTGGATTTGTCCGTGGAGAATTGACCGGGGTGCAACTGTATGTAGAGCTCACATTGGAGACAGAACCCGCTACACTCCTCTACGGAGCCAGTATATCGGTTGGGTAGGGCCATGGAACTAGACGCCGATGGTGGGTTAGACGGAAGGAGTGCAGGTGCGGGTTGGTTCCGGAGTAGGGTNCGTCCCCCTCCTCGATGAGTGTGTTGCACCCACGAGAACAGCGGGACATGCCACGCTGGAGAAATTTGCTCTTTTAGAGAAAAAACTCAAACACTTCTGGAACCGCCGAGACGCCCAGGGGAAGTCACTGCACCACTTCATAGAGCCAGCAGTCTTGTAGCGAAGTCTGTTGATCATGAGCGAAGGCTCCAAAGAACAAAAGGTGAATGAATGAGGCACGCCGTCTCCCTTTTATACCCGGATATCCGGGGGCTGAGTCTGGCATGCAAATTTCATTCGCCAATTTTCATTGGCCTTTCTAAGAAGTCGGAAGTGATTGGTTCTCAGGGACGAACCCCATCTGTCGGTTCGACACAACGTCGAGAGACCGACAGAAAGGGAACAGCTTCTTCCCTCAGGCCATCTACCTCTTGAACAGTTAAAAGTTTTTACACACCGTGCAATTAATAACTCTGTGCAATATTAATTATATCCTCCAGATAATACACTATCTATTTTTTATACAACTTTTTCTGTAAATTACATTTCATTCATTCTGCTGTATATAGCACATACCTGTCAGGGTTCTGGTAGACGGAGAGCACACCACTGAGGTAGATAATAAAAATGAGTTTATTTCAAAAACAGGTATATCCAAAAACAGGTAAGTATTCATAAACAGGTATATCCAACAACAGGTAAGTATGCAAAAACAGGAATATCCAAAAACAGGTAAGTATGCAAAAACAGGTAAGTATGCAAAAACAGGTAAGTATGCAAAAACAGGAATATCCAAAAACAGGTAAGTATTCAAAAAACAGGTAAGTATACTTATCGGGGTAAAGCATTGCAGTGAAGACAACAAGACTGAACAGGGAAGAACAAAAAGGTGCAAACTTAAATAGAGTCCTGTTGATGTGATGCAGGTGTGGACTAATCAAAAATGGTGGATGTGCGGTGCATGCTGGGAAACTGAGTTCAGAACTCCGGGGAGAGGGAACGGGTGAAGCGAGCTGACGGTGACGACATAGGGGGCGTGGCCGGTGGTGCTGAAACCGTTACAGGTAACTGCATAGTGAACATCTGATATCTTGCGACCATTCTAAAAAGTGTGAAGTTAAGTTTGTGGTTACTATGATTTTACTACAAATACTATAATTAAAACTATGACTAAAGGAGTAAAACCATGGTTAAGATAAGACTTTCTTCCTGAAACTATTTCTATTGATGTTTTTAGGTGTAACGGAATGACTCGGAGAACAGATTGTAAGTATACAGTATGGCTTTGTTCATTAACATATAATAATGGCAGGTAAGTTCAGATAGTATAACATTATGGCAAATGATTTTCTTGCAGATGTTGGAGATCATGCACACGAAGATCAGAGTGGAGGAGCACACACCTCTATGAGGGAACTGGAGATGATGAAGGAGTGGAGATCAGGTGAGTAATATTCCAACACAGCGATATTGTCACGATACGGTCTGTGTTTTCCCCTGTCTGATGTGTCTGATGTGTTTTTAAGTTATTTTGTCATTTCCTGTTTCCTTTGTAATCTGTTGTAGTTATTTTTCCATTGGTTCCCTATTGATTTGCTCCCAGGTGTGTCTTGTTACCCTGTTTGAATCTGTCTATATAAGCCCTTGTGTTTCACTTGTCATTTATCAGTCGTTGTTTCTGTGCTTTGGTTCATTTATGTTTTGGATTACTTTTGCCACTTGTTTCTTTATTATTTGTTACTTTGTCTTATGTTAAATAAATCAGTACTGCATGTGGATCCACTGCCTTGCCTGCCTTCTTGTGACAGAACGACTGACCACTACAAGGGATCCAGCAGTTCCTTTTCTGTCGGTCTCTCGACTTTTGTGTCGAACCGACAGAATGGGGTTTGATCTTGAGAACCTATCATCTCTGATTGTACTTTTAAAAGTCCAATGAAGTTGGCGAATGGCATGGCATTAAGGGTACATAAGGGTATAAAAAGGAAGATGGCGTGCCCATTCATTCACCTTTTGTTCTTCAGAACCTGCTGAGCATACATGCTGAGCGCATTATCTCTGGAACTACTGGATTCTACGACGCAGAGCAGCGGATTCGTCCTGGTGTGTGCGATTTCCCCTGGGCGTTTCGGTAGCGAGCCGAGGGTGTCTACTAGAGCAAATTTCCTTAAGAAGAGCAAATTTCTCACAGCGTGCACTTGCCGCCAGGCATGTCTCGCCGCTGTAATCTTGGATGCGGCTGGCTCATCCTCGAGCCTGACAGGCACGATAGCTGCATAACATGTCTGGGTCTCCAACATGCAGAGGTAGCGTTCATGGATACGGCATGCCCGCACTGCGAGCATATGCCGATCAAGGCATTGCGGTCACGGTTGGCTGTGTTCTTTTTGGACCCAGCCACAACATCACCTGCTTCCCGTTCCATGGTGGCTGCCAAGCCGTCCGCAGCGGCAAGCGGCAATGGTGATATGGGGACTCCCATGGACGTTAATCCGTGGCAGAAAATTCTGCAGACCGTCCATGCCCCGTCATGCTCACCTACCCTGTCTCCGATGGGCGGCAGTCGACCGTCCCATAGCGGATCTACGCACCAGCTTACAGAGAACGAGGTGTCAGTCACGGCATCATATGGTGACTTCCTGGCATCAGACGCTGAAGATTCCATGGAGCTGCCAGCTACGGCCGGTCGAGCCCAGGACGAGTCTGACGCGGAGATTACAGGCATGCTTTCCCGAGCCCCCATGAGCCTTGGGTTGCAGTGCACCGCACTGCCTTCCCCGCAGTGCTCACGGCTGGATTCTTGGCAAGCCGCGTTCCGCCCTGGTACCTTTTTTCCCGGAGGTGCATGAAGAGCTAACGAAGACCTGGAACGCCCCCTTTTCGGCGCGTACACGTCAGACGAGCTCAGTTGCCCTGACTTCCCTCGACAGTGGGGTAGCTAAAGGCTATGTCAATGTACCCCAGGTTGAGTGTGCCATCGCTGTGCATCTGTGCCCACAGACCGCCGCCACCTGGAGGGACCGACCAAGGCTCCCTTCCAAGGCATGAAAGTTTTCGTCATCACTGGTGTCGAAAGCTTACACTGCTGCGGGTCAAGCTGGCTCCGCGCTTCATGCCACGGCCATCCTGCAGGTCCACCAGGCTAAGGCATTGAAGAAACTGGACGAGGGAAAGCACGACTCAGTGGTTATGCAGGAACTGCACACTCCCACTGACCTGGCTTTCAAGGTGACAGCGCGCGCGGGGGGTCGAACGATGTCCACTCTGGTGGTCCAGGAGAAACACCTTGGCTAAACCTTGTGCAGATGCGAGAAGTCGAGAAAGTCCGCTTTCTCGATGCGCCCATCGTGCAGGGTGGGCTGTTTGGTGACACCGTCGAGGACTTCTACCAACAGTTTTCGGCGGTGAAGAATCAGACTGAGGCGATAAAGCATATTCTACCCCGACGCGACCCGGTCCCCTACAGGGCGTCGAGGTCTCGCAGCCTTCAGCACTCTCCACTCAATGGTGCATTGTGCAGCGAAGACTTAAGGCAGGTAAGTCAGCAGACCCACTCGTCTCTCGAGGGCTCTGTCCCTGGCGAGACAGCCGTGCTGCCAGCCACAGAACCTCCCCCCACGGGGACGATGTTACAGATCTCCCCTTTGTTCCTCTGTCACGGTATCTGGGGGCCTGGTCACAGCTCCCCAACCCGTCGCAGTGGCTAGTGAGGACGATCCAGTTCGCCAGGCGCCCGCCCAAGTTTCAGGGCATTCTGTTCACCTTGGTGCGAGTGCCAGAATGGGGTTGCCACCCTTTTGGAGAAGGGGGCGATCGAGCCCGTCCCTCTAGCCGAGATGTCTTCAGGGTTTTACGGCCCCTACTACATCATCCCCAAGAAAGGTGGGGGGCGGCGCCCCATCTTGGATCTGCGCACTCTGAACAAGACCCTTCACAGGCAGCCGTTCAGAATGTTGACGCAGAAGCGCATACTGACATCTGTCCGACATCAGGATTGGTTCATGGCAATCAACCTGAAGGACGCGTACTTTCATGTCTCGATTCTCCGACGTCACAGACCGTTTCTTCGGTTTGCCTTTGAGGGTCAAGCATATCAGTACAAGGTCCTGCCCTTCGGTATGGCCCTGTCTCCCCGTGCCTTTACCAAGGTCGCGGAGGCTGATCTCGCTCCCCTCAGGGAGCAGGGCGTGCGTATCCTAAACTATCTCGACGACTGGCTTAACTTGGCTCACTCGCGAGATCTGTTGTGTACACACAGGGACCTTGTGCTCCGGCACCTCGACCGATTGGGCCTACAGGTCAACTGGGACAAGAGCAAGCTCTCCCCCACGCAGAGCACCTCTTATCTCGGTATGGAACTGGACTCTGTTACCATGACAGTGCGCCTCACCACCGAGCGTGACCAGTCAATGCTGTGCTGTCTGACCCTCATCAGGCAGCAATCGGCGGTCCCACTGAAACATTTTCAGAGGCTCCTGGGGCATATGGCGTCCTCGATGGCAGGCGTATTCACATCACATCTCACTGCCATCGCACCCTAGCCTCTTGGACAGACATGTCCTTCCTCCAGGCTGGAGTCCCGATTGGGCAGATCTCGAGGCACGTCGTGGTGACGACAGACGCCTCCCTGCTCGGCTGGGGTGCTGTGTCCATCTGGCATGCAGTGTCGGCGTGCCTGCAGTGGCATATCAATTGCCTGGAGTTGATGGCTGCTTGGCTTGCGTTGAAGAGGATCGTTCCTCTCATCCAAGGCAAGCACGTGCTCCTCCGCGTATCCCGGGCGACCTCATCCAGACAGACCACGCACTCTCTCGGCAGGTCACGCTCTGTGGAGAGTTGCGACTCCATCCCCGCATTGTCCAGCTCATTTGGGAGCAGTTCGGGCAGGCCCAGGTGGACCTGTTTGCCTCCCTGGACACCTCCCATTGTCCGCTTTGGTACTCCCTGAACGAGATCCCCCTCGGCACGGATGTCCTGTGCAAGGTCAGGGAAGAGGAGCATCAATTTCTGTTGGTTGTGCACTACTGGCCCAACCACACTTGGTTCTCAGAGCTGACGCTTCTGACGACAACTCCCCCCTGGCCGATTCCCCTGATGGAGGACCTTCTTTCTCAGGGGAAGGGCATGGTCTGGCGCCCGAGACAAGACCTCTGGAACCTCCATGTCTGGCCCCTGGATGGGACGAGGAGATCTTGAGTGACCTGCCTCCCAAAGTCATGAGTACGATCACTCAGGCAAGAGCCCCAGCCACTAGGCGACTGTACGCCTACAAGTGGCACCTCTTCTCGTCTTGGTTTTCTTCCTGCAGGGAAGACCCACAGAGCTGTGTGATCAGTGTCGTGCTGTACTTCCTTCAAGAAAGGTTAGAGAGCAACCTCTCTCCCTCCACTCTCAAGGTCTATGTCACCGCCATTGCTGCACATCATGACGTTGTGGCAGGTAAGTCTCTCGGGCAGCATGACCTGATCATCAGATTCCTGAGGGGCGCGAGGAGGGACCCTCTTGGGACCTTAATGTGGTCCTTGTGGGCCTAGGAAGGGCCCCGTTGGAGCCCTTGTAAAATATTCTGAATATTATTCCCTATATTGCACAAGGCTTGTTTTTTATTATGCCTGTATTCTTTTATATACAGAACTGAATCCTTATTTTTATACAGAACTGAATCCTTATTTTTGATGTTTAATTCACTGTACCCACTTAAATTCATCAAACACTCACACCCTTTTAGATAAATGTAATGAAGTAACTGTAAAATATTCAGAATATTATTCATTATAATGCACAAGGTTTGTTTTTCTGATTATGCCTGCATGTATTGTTTTATATGCGGTACTGAATCCTTATTTTTGATATGTTTAATACACTGTACCTACTTAAATTCATTAAACTTAGACACCGTTTCAGATAACGGTAACGAATCAACTGTAAAATATTCAGAATATTATTCCCTATAATGCACAAGGCTTGTTTTTCTGTTTATGCCTGTATTGTTTTATATGCGGTACTGAATCCTTATTTTTTATATATTTAATACACTGTGCCTACTTAAATTCATTAAACTTAGACACCATTTCAGATAAAGGTATCAAACCAACTGTAAAATATTCTGAATATTATTCCCTATAATGCACAAGGCTTGTTTTTCTGATTATGCCTGTATTGTTGCATATACGGTACTGAATCCTTATTTTTTATATGTTTAATACACTGTACATAAACTCATTAAACTCTGACACCGTTTCAGATAAAGGTATCAAACCAACTGTAAAATATTCAGAATATTATTCCCTTTAATGCACAAGGCTTGTTGTTTTGATTATTAATCTGATATTTTTATATACAGTACTAAATCCTTTTTTTATGTGATTAACATGCTGTACCTACTTTAATTCATTGAATACTGACACCGATTTAGATAAACGTATACAGGCATAATCAGAAAAAAGTATTGTGCATTATAGGGAATAATACATTATAAACACCTCCATCACCACTGGTACTGTCCCCACCTCATTTAAACAAGCCCTGATAACACCCTTACTCAAGAAACCAACACTCGACCCCTCAGTGGTCAGCAAATACAGACCAATCTCACTCCTGCCCTTCCTTTCCAAGACCCTTGAAAGGGTAGTGTTTAATCAACTCTCTGCCAATGTCTCACAGCACGACCTTCTGGACAGTGAGCAATCCAGCTTCAAGAAAGGACATTCTACGGAGACTGCTCTCCTGTCTGTCGTCGAAAACCTATGGCAGGCAAGGGCTAAATCCTTGTCATCTGTCCTTATTCTGCTTGATCTCTCTGCTGCATTTGACACTGTGAACCACCAGATCCTGCTGTCCACTATTTCCAAACTGGGCATCTCTGGAACTGCACTGCACTGGAGAGGCAGGACATCCAGATCTCACCAGCTGACAACTGGAATTCCTCAGGGATCAGTACTTGCTCCTCTCCTATTTTCTATATATACAACCTCCCTGGGTCCAATTATTAAGGCACATGGGTTCTCATACCATTTTTATGCAGATGATACGTAGATTTATTTATCTTTTCAGCCAGATGACCCCACCATCTCTGCCTGTGTCTCTGCCTGCCTTCTGGACATCTCCTCTTGGATGAAAGAGCATCACCTACAACTCAACCTCTCCAAGACAGAACTCCTGGTTATACCAGCCCACCCATCAATTGAACACCACCTTACCATTCAACTCGGATCCTCAACTATAACGGCCACCAAGTCTGCGAGGAACCTGGTGGTGACGTTCTACGACCAGCTGAAATTCACCTCCCACATCGCAGCAACCTCTCATACTTGCAGGTACTGTATGTGCTCTACAACATCAGGAAACTCAGGCCGTTCCTGTTGGAGCATGCCTTTCAGCTGCTACTCCAAGCTCTGGTCATATCAAGACTAGACTACTGCAATTCTCTACTGGCCAGCCTTCCAACCAATGCAGTCAAGCCCTTGCAAATGATCCCGAATGCAGCAGCACGTCTAGTTTTCAATCAGCCTAAAGAACCCATGTAACACTCCTCCTGATTTCACTTCACTGGCTGCCAGTTGCCACCCGCATCAAGTTTAAATCACTGACACTGGCCTTCAGAACGATAACGGCAAATTGGCCCCTTTACCTCCAGCTCTACATCCCCTCCCGTCATCTTTGGTCTGAAAATGAGCGATGCCTGGTTGTTCCATAACAGCGAAGCACCAAATCGCTTGCAAAAACCTTTACTCATTCGGTTCCCCTGTGGTGGAATGAACTGCTAGCCTCCACCCAAACTTCAGCATCCTTCACAATTTTCAAAAAACAGCTCAAAACATACCTATTCCGCATTTATTTGACTAACCAAATAACTGTCTATGTCTTGTGTCTAATAAAAAAAATATTGTTTTTCATTCTCTCCCTTGCTTACTCCAGCTTTAATCCTCCTAGTATGGCCTTGTAAACTAACGGTACTGTTTAGCATGTTGACAAAATGTTATAGGCCCTACGTGTAAGTCGCTTTGGATAAAAAAGTCTGCTAAATGAATAAATGTAAATGTCATAAAATGCGCAATATGTAGGAAGACATGGAGTGGGTCAGACATGATTTTGACCACATAATATTAAGTTTTGTGTTGTAGTAGGTAGGGATGCACCGATACCATTTTGTAAAGACCGATATTTTTTCTGGCACTCCGATACCGATACCTATAACCGATGTCTGCATAATATACAATTATGTTAACAAATGCCGCAAAGAGCGTTTGTTTAAGTTAACCCGGACTTTTATTTTGACGGATCGCCGCAAATGGTGTTTGTTTATGTGTTCGTGTCCTCGTGCAGTGAAACGCTGGAAAGCTCCACAAGCACAATGCGTTCAGTACACGCAACCGCACCACTCTTTCACACACGGTAACGCAAAACAAGCAGAATACATATTTAAACGGTATCTGAATATTTCGTCAGCTGTTACGCTTAACGTTAGCTGTTCAGCGCTAATTTCTTGTTAGGAAATAATACATTTGCCAGATTCCGTGCCATTCCATGTTGTACAGTAAATTCAGTTTTTATGCCTGGATTCCTCTATTCCGTCCGCGTTTTCCGCATTGCGGAAATCATAGGGCTCCATGTATGTCACGTGAGGTATCGGTCTTTGGTATCGGTGTGTCATTACGAGTACGAGCTTGGTATCGGCCAATTCCGGTATCGGTATCGGTGCTAGAAAGCCTTTCTTTAAAGTGAATTTCATTTTGTATAAAATGTATCTTAATATTAATCAATGTTGCATCAACCAATTGTCTAGATTTAATAAATGGGAAGAAAACCAAGAATGTCGGTGTGGAATGGATTGAAGTGTGTAACAAACTAGCAAACCATGTTACCACAGCAGGCTGAAACAATACGTCGTTCTATTTTTCATACATTTCTTGAATACATGTCTTAGGCCTACTTCAATTAATTGAAAGGATATTGATTTTAGTTGGTTTAAATTATAGACAAACACATTCGCTTATAGGTTCCCTGTGCAGCTGCACTGTCTGTAGTTACGCCACTGAATATATCTTCTAATCATTCTTATAACCCTGAATTCGTATACGTATAATCTCTGTGAACTATTTAGTGAGACGACACAATTTCACTGTGGATCCTGTATTAACAACAACAACAAAAAACAGGATAGAGAGGTTGAGTGAATGTGGTTTGGACTGTGTGGATGAGGGTCATTGTGTCAGAGAAGCTTAGAGAAATGTGCAGTGCTGGGGTACTCCATCACGACTTGTCCAATGTCGTTCTGTTTCTTTCTTATCTACAGCTGCCCTCTGTTGGTTGAAGTCTGTTCCTACGCTTTACTCTTAAAGGAACAGTTCACCCAAAAATGAAAGTTCTGTCATCATTTACTCACTCTCAGGTGGTTCCAAACCATACATTTCTTTGTTCTGCTAAAGATTAGGAAAGATATTTGGAAGAATGTCAGTAACCAGACAGTGCTCATCCCCCATTTACTGCCATGGTAGGGAAAATAACTGTGGGGAATTAGATGTGTTCGTTTACTAACATTCTTCCAAATATTAAAACGATGGAGGTTGTGTGAATGTGGTCTGGAATTTGTGGATGAGGGTCATTGTGTCAGAGATGCTGTAGAAGGAAAAAATTCCTGCTCTGTGATCCACATACACTCCTATTCTACAGGAGCTGGACACAGAGATCAGTACCGTTTTTATTGTGACTGAAGAAGCATTTGGATTCAGAGCAGTAGAATCTCCAGGATTGATTGAACATGAAATATTTGATTAGCTCATTTTTTACGAATTCAGACCTTTTTACTTTGAGTTTTAAGTTAAGACACAACATTCAAATGCCACGAACAGGCAATTTGGTATAATCATTTGTACATATTATTAAAAGACTCATATTAAACATTTATTATTTGTGTAATATTAAACATGCCTGTCAAAATGATTTGCAGCATCCGGTTTAGGTTTTACTAGTTTTGAGAGGTTGTTATCTGAGAATATCAGACCTTGGAATGCAGCGATTGTCCAATCAGAATCAAGTATTTCAGAGTGCGTGTAATAGTGATCAACATTAGAGACTACAGGACATTTCACCTTTGTAGGCTAAATAAAAATATTTAGTTGTTAGAAAGGAACACATTACAACAGTAGTTTTATATTTTCTTTTAATAAATACATTCAAAATGGCAATATTGAGAATACCAGAAAAAGGCACTTTAAACCAAACTAATATCTTAAGCTTAGCACAGGGGTGTTTTTACAGAGTATCTCTTTTTTCCTTCCGTGATTATGTCTTTATTCTTATGAATTTTAAATTAACAACTTACTGTTACATTCCAATACAACAATATAAAAAGCAGGACTTTTGTACCTTTTAGTATTAGATATGAACATCTGCACATCTCCAATTCTTCATTTTCACTATAGATGTTTCCAAGTATCTCTTACTCAAAAGATTTTTGCATCATACAGCATAATTTCTTACTTCATATTTATGAATCATTACAACTTCAGATTTATGTGTATTTAGTTACAAATGACAGAGATGATAAAGTATGCCAAGTGAAAACTTTAACATAAGATTAAAAACCTTCATTTGTGGATTTTGCTCATTTCTAGTGAGTAATTTTATGGCATTTGTCTTCCATACCGGTGAACTTCATACTACAGGATATCACCTGAATACACTAATACTCATCAAGAGCCACATGATAATTCAACACATAATCCTTTCATAACCTATAAAATGCACAGACAATATTTTCAGCTTAAACGTCTGATCACTACACACGTGCCATTCTACAAGCAATATGTTTTAAATTGTCTTAAAGATGCTTTTGGCATGAAATGCGTGAAAGAGTCTATAACAGTGAACAAGTATGCATAGATTATTACCAAACAAGCCACACTTTTCCAGTTTACTGTGATGATGAGAGAGAAGAAATATCCACTAAACTTCAGTGTAAGTCTTCTTCTGTCAATATATAATAACAGTTCTCGTTGATACTTCATTTAAACATAATGAAAAAAAGTAAATATGATATTTTCAAACATGACATTTGTTTTGTTGTTGTTTTTTGGAATCTTTCAGGGATTCGAGGAACCCTTTGCACCACAGGTTAAAGTCAAATGCTTTAACACTTCAAGAAAAGAAACATGTATCTGTTCTGTGTGAAAAGAGAAATGTTAAAATAAACAGATGTAAATAAAAAGTCTATACAAACTGTACACATTTTGCAAAGGATGAGGGGCAGACAGTCCTTGATAAGATACTGCTTCCTAAAACTACAATATTGTGTTTAAAAGAATAACATGAAAATGTGAAAAACAATGTAAGGGAAAATATAGAATCTCCCCCTGGCCCATTCCTTCCAAAACACTCTTGAGGTTAACATCGATGTCCATTATTTCCCTTCATATTTGGGGTTGATGACAGTTGTTACAGCGCTTTTATAAATAGGATTTTCTCCCTGCGAAATAAACAAAAATAATATATTTAGAATAAGCAACAAATGTACAGTGCACTTAAACTCAAAACATCAACACATGCAGCTATATGTGTGACATCCTGCTATATATAATAAGGGACAAAAGTATCGTCAAACATTGAAGTATTGCACAGCACTGTCAAATGCCCATGCAGGAGCTGATTAGTGATTTCCACCCAATGCATGAAAATATTGCAATATTTTGATTCAGGGATGGTAAATTAAAAAATGTATTAATGTTTGGAAAATATGGGGAAAAGGACATTGGGTACTACACACACATGCACAAACTGAAAAAAAATGCAGAAAGAAGAGAGATATACAAACTTAAAGAGCAACAGCTTTACGACCATAGTTTGGATTCTTGAATTTATTAATAGGACTCTTGTAAATTGGATTCTCTGTCTACAGGTAGAAAGGAGGCAGATATGAAGGACAAATAAAGAAATACAAGAGATCAAATGATAGAAAACAAATAAAGGACAAGAAGTACAATGGTTGTGATATTATAGAGAAAAGAAACAGTCTGTCCGCATGCAAGATGTATACAACCTTAGGATTATACCTTTAGGGACAAAAAATGAATGGTGAGAAAATTATCATTTCATTTTTGGGGTTTACTAGCTACGAATGAAAGAATATACATTTAACTGTGTAAAAAAAATATCCCCTGCTAAAATATTGTTTTGTGTATAGAGTAGACTATAAAGGAGTATTTGCAAATGAAGCATGATTAAACATAAAAGGATTATTTGCACTTTTTACACTTCATCACTATTTCCGAAAGATAAAAATAAGTAAAACATTTTTTTTGACGATTTTGCATCGTTTTTGCCTTAACAGTAGCGCACACATCTGTGCTAAAAAACAGTGTTTCAAACAGCAGGGGGCGGCAGTGAACCATCCACACTGACCGCAACCGTCCAGGCCACACCCAGAAAAATGAGGCCTTGAAAATCCAAAAGCCTCCAGCTCCACATTTGTCTAAAATCCGCACAGCTCCCCCTGTCAGCTGATTAATACCAAAACAGCTAATAATGATATAATCCGTCAATTCTTCAGATATCTTGATCCTATGAAATACAGACTATTTGCTTTTAAAATCATCAAATAAATCTTTTTTTTCTAGCTAAATGTGAGCTTTCATACCGTGTCCCACTTGGCGTTCATCTTCTCTTTCTCAAATTTGGCAAACTCGCGTCGGTCGTGAATGATCATGAGCAGCTTCCAGATCAGCAGCAGGGCTAAACCAATCAGAACGATGCCTGCGACCACACCGGCCACAATGGGGATGATGTCAGGACCAGCTGGACACTCTGATAAAACAAAAACAGACATCAAACATTAAAAAAATACCAATTAAAATCTGTTTTTATGAGGGTGTACACTCTAAAAAAAAAAGGTGCTTTAAAAGGTTCTTCGATGCCATAAAGAACCTTTAACATCTGAAGAACCTTTCTGTTTCACAAAAGGTTCCTTGTGGTGTTAAAAGGTTCTTCAGATTATAAAAATGTAAGAAAGAAATGGTTCTTTGAAGAACCTTTGACTGAATGGTTCTTTGTGGAACCAAAAATTGTTCTTCTATGGCATCGCTGTGAAGAACCTTTTAAGCACCTTTATTTTTAAGAGTGTAGCGCTTTTGTAAGATTTCCACAATGTCACTACAGTATGAATAAATGAAATACATTTTGTTCCACAACCCCACCTAAATCCTCCACCACATGGACCTCCTTCTCAGTGTTGTTGTTAACGGCGTAGGTGTAGTAGAACCAGCAATCATTGGCGTCTCTCTCCTTGCAGTGCATAAGGGGGAAGGCCTGGACGGGCTGAGGAAGCTTG
Organism: Triplophysa rosa; assembly: GCF_024868665.1. Classification (NCBI taxonomy): domain Eukaryota; kingdom Metazoa; phylum Chordata; class Actinopteri; order Cypriniformes; family Nemacheilidae; genus Triplophysa; species Triplophysa rosa. The sequence continues at coordinate 8,165,355 of NC_079912.1, forward strand.
TCTCTGTCCTTCACCTTGATGAGGTTAAAGTAACTACAGTCTCTCTCGCAAGTGTCTTTCTTCTCTCCTGTGCCGAATGCCCGACACTGCACACACTCCCTGTGACAGAAATGTGTCATTAATGCATTCGGACAGCATGAAACTCACTTGGAATATTGCAGGAATATTTGTATTAAAATTTAAAGTGTCACTTACTTATGCTCAGTGCAGACTCCAGGACAGGTGGGGCAGATCTCACAGGTGGGCCCCTGGAATTTAGGGTCCGTGCACCTGCAGGTCCCACACTCGCAGGTTCCTCTGCCGTTACAGATCTGCTTGTTTGAGGCTAAACATGTAGATGTGTCCAGAGAACAGTCACAGGCACTTCCAGTGTAGTTAGCGTCGCATATGCACACTCTGCACTCACAACGGCCATGTCCTACAGGAAGGAGATACGATTGGTTGAATCATCATAAACACATTTGAGCTATTCACTGTTTTGTCTGTTAATGGCTTGTTGAGTAATGCAGCGTCAACACTCATGTCCTATTGCGTGAAAAGCTTCCTGTACCTCCGCAGAGTTTATTGTTGGAACGGTCGCAGTTGAAGTTGTCGCACTCGCAGTATTTGCCGCTGTAGCGTTCCTCGGGATTGTCCCTCTTCTTGCACTCGCAGGTGCCGCACACGCACTCGCCATTGTTGCTGCAGATGTCTGTGCCATTGTCCTTGCGGCAGTTCTTGTCCAGGTCCTCGGTGGACACCTCGTCCTTACGACATTCACACTGTCGGCCAACACGTCCCTTATTGCACCTGAAAGGAACACAGTGAGAACTGTGAGTTTATTGTGTGTACCCATTCGGAAAATCTACATTACAACTGGAAAACAGTTTTATATTCTACTCGAAATCTGTGTGGATATAAATGAACAAACTAGCAGTGTCAAAATGGTATTGAAAATTTTCATGATATTAAAAACATTGATTATTGATATTGTAGTAGCCTAATACTACGTACATATAATAATATTGTAAACTAGATAGTAAAGTTTGAGAACAAACTTTATGTTGGCTTGACAAAACCTGGCTTGAAGAGTTTAAAATAGTTTGAAAGGTTTTAGGTTAAACATTTTCTAACATGATAGAATGAAATAATGTTACCCCAGTCTGTAAAAACCAGACTAAAGTCTAAAGAAAACCAGGCTTAGTATGTTGTTAGCTTTAATTAACATGTCGTTAGCAGGATGCTAACACTATTAACCTGTTGTTAGCATGATGCTAGTCTCAGCCTCAGACCCACGATCCGTTGGCTGAACGTCTGATGCATATGGCACACTTTTTTGGAAACACTTCAGCACGTTCGAAGTCGTCATCTGATTGGTTAAATTTCACAGGATTTCCGGTAGACGTGCGTGTCGTGTTCTTTAACGGACCGCCTGGAAAACACGAAGCCGTCTGATCTAAGAAGTAAGCTGTCGTGTTTACAACGGTTGCTTTAAGAATTCATCACGATCGACTAAATGCTTAATTCTTAAAAGTATGCGAGGTTCACGGCATAAATTTATAATAATTTTGTTGCTGTTAAGTTGACACGTTCGTGAATTTACACCGGTCTGTTACTGCGGGGACACTTCCACGCCTCTAAACATTAACGCGGCTCAATACAAAACATGATTGGTTGCTTTACCTGTCAGTCATATGACCTATTGGGCAGGCCTTGGCCAAAGAAAGCAGCGATAAATTCCAAACCTTCAGTATGAAGGTCTGGCTACGCGAGACTAGCATGATGCTAACACAATAAGCATGTTGCTAACATGATTCTAAAACGATAAACATGTTGCTAGCATTATGCTAACATGATTAGCATGTTTCTAACACGATGATAACATAATGCTAGAAGCCACAATGGTAACAAATTCTGTTTGTCGGTCCTTATACCCCCTTGAAGTGTGATTCATTGGCCAAAAAACACAAAATGGACAATATTAAAGCTAAATTAATAAAAATTATATATAAGGACTAAACAAACACTGCAATTGTTATGTGTATACTCTCACCTGCAGGCTCCACACTCAAATGTTCCATTTCCGTTATGGCACAAGTCGCTGTTTTTAATGCCTTGTTTGTGGCACTCACACTCGCAGATAAAGTAGAGCACAATCTCGACCTCCTCAGTAAAGCCCAAGGGTTTGATCTTAATGGTTTCTGACTTGCCTTGTCTGGGGCAGCCCTGAGCTGTGATATTAATGCTGAAGGATACCTAGGAAACATTTGAAATAAGAAAAAAAGCTGTATTATATTTCTATTTCATGCAGACATAGATTGAGAATTCGAGGACGTGGCTGATTTGTTCTCACCTCATCTCCAATGGAAATGTTGGAGCATCTCCTTCCATTTTCACCATCATTCACTATTCCATTTTTGCAGTGTGATTGATAGGTGATGGTCACGCCTTCAGGAAGTTTACTGTTTTCCAGAATGACCTCTGAGGAGAGAGACTGACAGAGAGCCAGTTTTAGTGAGAGGCTTTTTCTGGTCAAATTCCTTCAAAACACTGTCGATGGTTCTGATGTACTCACATTGTAGGCATCAATAATAAGATTGATAACATTGCTGGAGTTTGCCGACAGCGTGCCCACTGCAGACTTGGGAATGAGGTTTTTAAGTTCCTGTGGAAAGGGTAAAAAAGGAAAACATTCATGGACCTCAGGCATAGAGACTGGGTGTTTGTTTTACAGCATTCCCTCGGACAGGAACGTTAAATTATGACTTTGTCTTTTCCAAGTTGGGAGTAAGAAACTATTTTGGGGGTTGTGGCTTTTCCAAATATAGAGAAGTGAACTGTTCAGATGCCTGAAACACATTGTACGTTGTACTGTGTTACCAATAATTAAATATTTCAGATGCGTTTGTTATTTCAAGTTACCCATTTGGAAAGTCTTTCAAATCTACACAGAAAAACACTCGATTTTTTAATTTTCCGGAGAAAAAGCGACTGACGAAAGAGAGAGCATTTCATATTTTGTCAAATGGTGCCAAACGGTGATGCGGTCCTTGGCAAACACCACAACTAAATAAAAGTGTGACAAGTTTTGAGAAAAGTTTGAGGCATAGACAACAAGGCTGGTGGAAAATCAAAAATCAAATGGCTTTCTTACAGCAAAGCAGAAAAAAGACAAAATGATCTTCCTCGGGACACATAGTTTCCAAACACAAGATTAAGATAGTAATCTACAGTGTGTAAACCTACCTTGTAAACAGGCTGAAACTCTTCCGTGATTGCAAATATGGTCTGAATGTTGTTTTCGCTCAGTTTCTGAACCAAGTGGGCGATGGAGGGATAATCCTGGTAATGAACAAAAGAGAAATGAAACCTCCGTTAACTTGTCAAACAACCATCAGTCTGACAAACCAGAGAATCTAAATGTCATACACATACGTAATAATGGCTCATTGTGTACATGTTGTTTTCCAGGTGGCATTTCCCATCGTTGGGAAGAACGATTCCACCGAGTTTTCCATCTCCGGCAAAGTGGAAACCTGCGTCCGTTGAGAACACCAACAAACGGGTGACGTTTCTCCAGCCTATGTGCTCCTGAGAAAGTAAAAAAAAGAAAAGAAATGAGGCCAAGGAGCACAGAGCTGAAAGTAGAAAAACTGATTGGATTCGAATCATCGTACTCCATCTCCCTGAACAAAATAATGCACTTAAAAACAAGCAAACCAAATGATGGCTTCATTTTGTTTTTCACTCACCCCACAAACAGCCACCTGCATGATAGCATCAAATCCTCCCTCAGGTGAGTCAAGATTACCAGATATCTGTTGCTGGCCCACCAGAGTATTGAACTGCTGCCCATTGCTGGTGAGTTTCAGCACATTTTTGTAGCTGAAGGGACTGGTGCAGTTTTGGTCCCCAGTACAAGGGTTAAGAAGTTTGGCTGGAGTGGTGCTAATATAAGGCATGACGGTCTTCTCCACAAAAGAGCCAAAACCTGACAGAAATTGAGTCATTTTAGCTTAAAAGGCATCTAAATAGGCAGTCTAAATACAGTTCATAATTATTTAAAATTAAAAGAAGTCAAACGATGTTTTAGAGACTTGTTTAAAGGCTTCTAGTAGATATGCACATTAGGGTGTCACAATATACCGATAGGGTCAATAACCGTTATATTAAAAACCAAGATTGATAAAAACAAGATCGATATTGTGTTAATTGTACACATATCGCAATATCGTAAACTATTCAGCATCCAAATGTTGCTTTAAGAGTTACTTTGTCTCTGCCTCCATACACTTGTATTGTGAGTGTGATTTGTTGACCAAGTAACAAACAAAACACAAATCAAACAAAATAAAAGATGAATTTCACTGATGGGATCATTAATTTTGTTTTAAAAAACATCCAATAAAAAATTTGTCTGGCAGTGAAAATCTAATATCGAGACAGTCCTAATGCACATTACTGATTTTTACACGATATACCGTAAAATACATACATTATATTGACATTCAATTTATAACTATATCTTTACAGTAATTGCTAAATGCTGCCAAGGTTTTATAGTAACCCTTACAAAATATATAGGAATGTACTGATAATGCAATATGTCAAATAATAAATGAACATATAATAAATAAGTTATATCATATAAATAGTAATATAATACAAATAAATAAAATACATATTACATTTTTACATATTGTACATTTTTCAATACATGAAACGCAACTTATTTATTATGTATTATTCAATATATTCTATTAACAATGTATTACAATAGATTTAATATTGTCAGTAAATGTATACAAATATATTTTCTTTGTATGAGGGTACACTACAGAAAAGTATTGTTTTTCACAAGTACTTCAAAAGACTCACCAATTCTGAAATCTGAGGTAATTTTGGACATCTCCAGCATCAAACTAGTCCCCAGGTTTTTGACATTCTCCAAATCATCCTTCATAGAGTAGGACAGGTCCATAAGGTAGTACAGGTCAATGGGATAGTCCTCAGCCCTCTTGAACTTCAGTTTAATATTCTGAGGCTCACCTACAGGAATAACATCCATTTAACTTCCAATAAGGGATAAAAACAGTGTTTCTTCCCAGAATTTTCTGCACAGACCGATAAAGATTAAATGAATGGATCAATGACTCATTAATAAAAATGTTACATGTACCAGATCTGAGTTTCAAGCTGAGTTTCTGGGGCTGGATCTGTGTGATGTCCTCGGGTCGGAGTTTTTCGGCTCCTTTCTTGCGATTGGTCACTGGCTTGTTATTGAGGGTCCTTTGACTCCCACGAGGGTTCTCGACTTTGGAGACCGCACAGCCTCTCTTCAGGAGTGACTCCAGCTCATCACAGCGGGCCGATGTGGGTTCTCCCTGTTTAAGAAAGTCCTGTTGAAGACAGAGGGCAGAAAACTGTTGGTACTGCACAAAGCTAACTTAAAGCTCCAATCGGTTACTTTTTTGGGTTAAAAATACGTAAACGAGTGTTCAAAACTGTAAAGATTAGTATTAAGCAATTTTTGCTTAAGGGTAAAGGTACGGATTAGAGCTTTAAAGTCCCCCTGTGGTGAAAATCAAGTTTTTAACGTTGTTTATCTGTCTATGTGGTGATTTTAATATACTTCACAAAAAAACATGTGCAAATGTATCATTTTATACCATGGTCTGTTTGAACACTCAATTCTGATTGGCCTCTTCCAGTCAGTTTGATCACAATTGGAAATACACAGTAACGTTTTACATGCTAGCCCTTACATGTAATTTGAATACTTTTTAATACGTTTTATTGGATATTCACAAAACCCAGTGACAAACATAAAGGGTGACTAATAATAATATATTGTATATAAAAAGCATATATGAAAAGCACTGTTTGTTTCAGTTTATTTGAGTCTTGGTTCTACTGCTTGTAATTTGTTTCTTTGTTCTTATTTTGCAATTATTTGTTTACTTTATTAGTTGCTTGGGAACTTAAAAGAATGTTAGAAATTTTGATTTAGAAAGAAGTATTTGTTTCTTCTGTAGTATTGAAATCAACATTGACTGGTAACATATTGTATGGCGACGAACATAATCTTAGCAGTGCAAAACATGCCTACACATAAAAAACATTCAATAAGAAGTATAGTAGTGCACTATTTAATTTAGCTAACAAATGGGTTACACTCTCTCTCAATGTCCCCAAATGATGCAAATGTTCCAATGCAATGTGATATTTTGGAGTCCTGTGTTATCACAACAAGCATTCCTAAAATGTACCTTGCTGTTCCAGTCTGGAAGCACAGTGGGATGTCAATGGTCTTATGTCATTAGTGTTACTGACATTACACATATCCAAATGTTATTTGGCAGCGTGGCAGCTGAAATATGACAGTAGAGTGTGAACAGGAATGTGTCATCCAGAATGAATATGACCCTTTACATTACAGAGGCTGAACAGATTTTTGGGCAAATTATTTAACAAGTCAACGAAATTGCAAGACTGGAATTCATATACAGTAATAAAAATAATGCAACAGTTTTATTACAATGAGTAAAGAATATTCTTCCTCTAAAGATTCTCTCTCTCTCTCTCTCTCTCTCTCTCTCTCTCTCTCTCTCTCTCTCTCTCTCAAAATAATTAATAAATCAATATATTTGGCTAGTGAATGTGCTCCTTAAATGTTGTGGTTAAGAAAAAAAGGAGATCACAGTATTGGAACGCTACTTACTGTATCAGTGCACCATCCACATTTAGCCCCCACTTGTATGCACTCTCCACAGGATAATGCATTGGCTTTGATGCACTCATTGCCCTCTGCAGAAAACACAAGAGCCACATCCCATCATGCATTGCAAAGGCATAAAATCAGCGTGCAGCACTCTAACGATGAATGAGAATTCATTTACATCACTCTGTCACATTGTAATTAATGCCAGAGATGAGTACTCTATGTTTTCCATTATGGATAAAAGCTGGGTGGAGTGACGTTTGAGTAATGACATCAGTATTTAACCATGAACAAGAGCATTGCTCACTGGAGTCAGGGCAGTTAGTTAGCCTTGGTAAAAATGACCCTTTATTAATTCTGATTGAATTACACAGTAGCTGTATAAAACTGAGTGACCTGAATCGACTCAAACACAAACACATCACATTACCTTGCTGTGCACTGCTGTAACAAATAATGCCTAATAATGTTGATATGAAGAGTAGCTTCAGGTCCATCTGAAACAAGACAATAAAAGAAGCATAAGCATAACAACACCAACATGGTGTTTGAACGTTGTACCGCATGGTAACAACTTGTTTTTTTAGATACCATTTACAGCAAAGTGCCATGTAAATACACGCAACCTATGTATCAAAATACCATGGTGTTCAGCATTTCGCTGCTGTCCTTCCGAAACCTCGGAAATTCATTGTTTTTCAGGAAAGTTGACCAGCACTTTTTAATACTTTTTATTGGATAGATATTTACAAAACTCAGTGACAAACATAAAGGGTGAAGACTAATAATAATGATTTACGGCAAAAATCACGAAATATGGATATACAAGGTTTCAGAAGGACAGCAGCGATACGATAGATACCAATTTACACAGTATTTATAATGTTTTACATGCTAGCCCTTACAAAAAAGTTTATTCCAGTGTGCTATTACTTCTTTTAAACTAAAAAATAAATAAGTATACTTTCAGACTACGTTTTATGTACAGTACTTCTCAGAAACATACTTTGTGTACATCTAAGAAATTAAAATTACAAGTATTCGTAAGACTTGTGTTTGCATTAGTTCAATGTTCGGTACTGTTTGATGTTACGTGTTGTTTCAGTTGTTCTCTTGTGGATTTATTAAAAGACCCCTTTTGGATTATTCCTCCTTGACTCGTGCACATTGTGTACCCGCTACATGTTACATGCATCTTGATGGAGATATAGTTTTAAATCAAGTTAAATTACAGTTAAACGCATATTTCAAGTAAAAAAAAATACGGACTTTGCTAATATTCATAAATTAATAATAGGAACACTGTAGTGACTCAAAGTGGAAAATAATATATAAATATTAAAACGTTAAAAAAAAAAGTTCACATAAAACATACATTTGCAGTATAAAAACTATAGTAGTTCACTGAGAGTATACTTAAACGTGTACTTCGATAAAGTAAAAACGTGCTACAGGTGTTTAACTGGTAAGCTATCGGTATATCTCTAAATTCACTTGTAGTGTAGTTGCTTTAGTTGTTTACTCACTACTGACTATACACATGAACTAAAAACTAAGCCAATTTAGTCCCATGTCTTATTTCAATATTATATTTACAAAAAGACCTATACTACTAGTACACTGATATTAGTATACATGCTACCTAAGGTATACTTAAAATATACTTCACATTTTCTTAAGTGTACTTAAAGGGATAGTTCACCCAAAAATGAACGTTCTGTCATCATTTACACATCCTCAGATTGTTCCAAACCTGTGTAAAATTCTTTGATCTGCTAAACACAAAGGCAGATATTTGGAAAAATGTCAGTAACCAAACATCCAACTCATCCCCCTTTAACTGCCATAGTAGGAAAAAAAATACTTTGGGATTCAATGGGGGATGATGAATGTTTGGTTACTGACATTCTTACAAATATCTTCCTTTGTGTTTAGCAGAACAAAGAAATGTATGCAGGTTTGGAACAATCTGAGGGGTGAGTATGTCTATTCTCAGCCCCTGGAAGAGGAACCGCTGGCTGGGCTAATTTAAATACCTCCTCTCGAATGCCATTTCTGGAAAAAAATGACGGTCATTCGCAGTCAGGTCATTTCCTCATAGCTCTTTCCTCTGCCAGAAATAATACTGGGTCAATTCACGTCGATTGGGACTTGTTTGACATTGAGATGAATGTCACAGAACTATAACAGAACCGGGGTTCAGGGGCAGGACATACCTGGACTATAAATGACACGCTGTATAAGAGACCATGTGCACAACTGTGCTATTTTATCCGCAGTACAACACCACATTGACATTGAACTGACTCATAATGTTATTTCATGACATTTATTATGGCTATAAAAAATTCAGGCTCATTTTGTGCAGAAAGAAGTTCCTGTAAAACTGGCCCGCAGTGATCTCTCTCAATGGATTCTGAGAACTTTTGCCTGCTGATAGCACAAATGGCTGTTCGCCATCCTGCCAGGTAAAGCATTATTGATTGGTGTGTCCCACAAGACTTTGTTGTGTCTGGTTAATAAATGATCCCTCTGTTTGGCTTCAAAGCACTTTGGACAGATTAGCCGGGACAGCGGCGTCTACTTTAAAGTGAATTGTCCTTAAAATTATCAGCAGCTGACAACATCAAAATCAAGTTATCAGAATCATATGCATTAATATTTTTGAAGAGAACCCTTTGCTGGTTGTTTTTTTCCATTTCCATTTCCTTCCAAGTTAAAGGCGTTGAACAAGCACATTACAATAATTTATCATTACATCACCCAGATTAAAACAATTGAAATATTACAATTAGAGATGCACTGATACTTAATTTCTCCACCGATGGCTGATTATTCAGAGAGTTATCTGCCGATATCGATTCTGAAGATTAAATGAATATTTCTTAACTTTCAGAATGTTATTAATTCATATACTGTAATGACTATTAATATTGAACATCAAACTGGCGATGTTTCTTAACATTTTCTATACACAGAGCACAAATTCATTGCAATTTTCTGTCCTCTTTTGATTGACAGGATATATCAGCCCTGATCATCGGCCGATAGCGTGAAAAAATGCTTTTATCGTCCAATACCGATTGTTGGTCAATATGTCTCTAATTACAATAAAAAACAAACAAAAGTCAAAAGAAAAGTTCAAACAAATCATGAACAAAACTAGAACCAGTGTTACAAATTGACTGGAAACAAAAACACCGTTAGCTCATGTGGGCCGTCCAGTGTGAGTCTGAAACTGCATATTTCTCCCCCACTCGATGCAGTGCATGTGGTTTCCATTAAGCTCAATGGGCAGAGATGAGGTGGCTTTACAGAAATTCCACTCTGTTGAACACTAAAGCGGGCCACTGTGGGAACTGTGGCAGTCGAGATTAAATCATAAGTAACCTTATAACACCTCTGCAAGTTGTTACACTCAGTATTTCCACAAGCAAAGTCCGGAGTAACTCAGTCACTGGGAGTAAATGTGTGTGCTTTTTATACACACAGCGTGCAGACAGCATGTCGGACAGAAAGACCAGATTAGCCCGCGTGTCACCAAGAGTTTACTGTAACTCGGTGAAGCCACGCTGGAGTTAAACTCAGAAGCAAGTCGGTCAGCTTCCAGTTACACAGAGACACTGAACTAGTCAGTACCAGTAAAATCACTTGCTTTATCTGGGCACTTTTAAGTATCTGTGTAATGGCATTTAGATGAAGCCTTATTCAGATGTAAGTTTTTGAGTCTTATTTTACCTATTATTTATACCTTGATTGTTTCATTGATTTGTCCATTTATTTGACCATTTTGAGTTTAAAGGGACAGTTCACCCAAAAATTAAAATTCTGTCATCATTTACTCACCCTTAGATTGTTTCAAACCTGTATTTCTTTGTTCCGCTAAACACAGAGGAAGATATTTGGAAGAATGTCATTAAGCAAACAGATCTCATCTCCCATCGACTCCCATAGTATTTATTTTCCCTACTATGGCAGTAAATGGGGGATGAGATCTGTTTGCTTAAAGACATTCTTCCTAATATCTTCCTTTGTGTTTAACAAAACAAAGACATTTATACAGGTTTGGAACAATCTGAGGGTGAGCAATGATGACAGAATTTTCGAACGTCTCTGTTTTCATAGTCCACACTGCAATGTAAAAACAGTGTTTTCAAATGTATCCACTATGGAGAGCTTTTTCAAAAAGCTTCATTTTCATCAACAAAAACAGTCTCCGTGTGAACAGAAGGTCAAAAAGAAGAGAAAATGATGCGTTTTCAAACAAAACAAGTAGTGTGGTAGGGCTCTAGAGTGCGACCAATTTGGTCGCATGTGCGACCTTATTTCTCAATGGTGCGACTAAAAAAAATCTGAGGTCGCACCGGTGCGACCAGCCGTGCGAGGGAGAAAAAAGTCTCCGCGACTCTGAAAGTCTCCCTGTGATTCAACAACAGACACACATTAGGCCCATATCATGGTCTAAACCAGGGGTCACCAACTAGCGGACTCTGGTCCGAATGCGGACCGCGAGATGCGTCCGTCCGGAACTCCAAGCCTTTTGACGTAATAAATAAATGAACGCCTAACATTATTTTCTAATGCAATCAAATTTATAGCAGGCACATCAAGGTCCGCTCAGTAGCAGTTTGGGTCCTAAGGCGCCACGGACAGTTAACGTTAACATATGCGCACTGTTGCTACGTACAGACGTCAACGTCGTGGAGAGAAGAGAGCCGCGACAGACTCGCTGCACAGCGCGCAGACAGATGTAACTGTCAGTGACTGAAAAACAATGTCCTTTTCAAAAGTTAGAAAAGTTGATGCTGAAAACCATGTTTTCCGAGATGAATGGGTCGAGAGATTTGCATTTATTCTTCCTGCATCAACATGCACGAGGCCGGTTTGTCTCATTTGCTCGGAGTCTGTCGTGGTTGTCAAAAGTGGAAACCTTAAACGGCATTATGAAACTAGACATAGACACTATGAAGAAACTTACCCGCAGCAGTCCGAGGTAAGGACACAGAAAATATATCAGCTCAAAGCCCAGTAGTAGCGATCTATACACGGGTCCTCCCTCACTCACTTACCACCCAACAACGAGCATATGAATGTTCACTAAGAATACAGTGGAGTGCATGAAGGCTGCGTGTGAAACACGTTTAGAAGGAAAATAAAGACATGAACTAAAAGAAAATATTAAACAAACCCCCCTTTCAGCTGCAACAGCCACAAGAAGAGCTGAAATGTTATCAGAGGATGATCAGTCACGACTTCATGTTAATTGATGTTGAATATAGTTGTTAATGTTGAAATGAATGTATGTTCAGTTCAGGTTTAGAGATTAGGGCATTTTGCACATTTTCCTTCATTATATTGTTGTCAGACACTGTTATGCTGTCGTATAGATATAAAAAGACATGTTTATTTCTTTGGTCTGCCAAAAACCATCAATTCATGTTTTTAGGTATTTAATTGTCCGGCCCTCGGCCGGTAAGGAGGGTTTGTTTACTGGACCTCAAGCGATTTTAGTTGAAGACTCCTGGTCTAAACCAATCAGAGATAGTGAAGGGCGGACCCCCCTCTGATTGGTCCAGGTTTTCCTGTACGTGTGTGCGTACCAGAGGTCACGTTAACCGAAAATTCTCTGTCATTGACAGATTTTTTTTACCAGTGACGGAAAAACCTGAAGGCCGTCTGTCCGTCCGTCATTTTGACGGATTACAATGAGGGCAATTTGTAACTCCCTGTTTCCCTTCATTAGAGCGCGATATGCTCGCGAAGGGACGTGCGTGTTTTCACCTGTCATTGTTACTGACTAGACATATGTGATGCGATCTGAGAAAACCCGTCGGATGTCGCGCTGAGACGTGGGAAAGACAGTTCACCTATCAAAGTAAACTACATAACATGAAGAATGAAGGAGTATCAATGCACATTTCCCGCCAGTCCTGTGTAAACTACGGCATGCAAAGTTTTTTCATTCAATGTTTTCGTGAGATGACAGAGCTCCCCGTCTGCAGCACCGGGAGTTATCCGATCGCAAAACATACAAGGGATGATCAAAAGTCCAGACACTATGCACATGATAAACAACGTAAAACTTGCTTCACTGCTTATTAGTTGTTGTCCGTAATGTTTGCGAGTTTCCTGGTGTAGTGATAATGGCAGAGCTCTCGTTCTTTAAGTGTGCCCGCACCATTTTCCTTACTTTCGTTTTATTCAAACGGTTTTGTACAGTATTTTTATAGACTTCAACACTAGGAATTTTTTTTAATTAAATTGTTATTAGAGTAAGACTTTTACCACTGTAAAGTGACTTTTACTTCTGATACTGTTGTGCTTTTATTTTCATCACTTAACTTTAAACCCATTTTTCTCCAAATTCCGTTCCTGAAAATCCTAGCGCTTCAGCCGACCTCAGCCATAACTTTTGTTACATACACAAGGTATGAGCAAAATAAAAACTGATTTGGAGAGGGCTTGAATATGGTATCAAAAACTGTAATATATACATTTGCACCATGTGTTAGGTTTTCCCAGATCGAATCACATATGAACATAAACATTAAATATATAGATGAATATAAACAACAACGCCTTTATTGGGCATTCAGTTAAAATATACAACAAGTTCCGAGACGCAAGTACATCGTGATGACGTCACGAACATACTAATTACCACCTAACGCCACCTTGCACCATAGTGACGGGTAATAATAGATTATGACGGATTTTTGACGAGCCTGTCAGTCAAAATGACGGACAATAAAAAAGTCTAGCCCAACCTCTGGTGTGTTCATGTGAAAATGCATGTGCTGCAGTCAGACAGAGAGGGGAGGAGCCTGTAGGCCCGTCAGTTAAACAGAGTGGATGTAGCGCGGATGATGAGAGAAGATGAAAAGAACGATTGACAATTTTTTTGTGAATAATGTCAAGTCCTGATCCGTCCGAAAATCATAAGCAATGCTCTGACACGGAGCCATCAACCTCCCAGGTTATGTCAAGCCCTGGTCCATTTATCTTGAGATGTTTTAAGTTTAAATTTCAGTTCACTGAAGCACTTTAAGCACCAACACTTTTTCAGTAAGTTACCTTTCTTGTAGAATTGTGCTTCAAATAAAGAACTTTATGTTGACCAGATTGTTAAGTGAACTGGTAAAACTGCGGTGTTAAATGCGATGCGGTCGAACATTTGGGTGCACCTAACTTTTGTGCTGGTGCACCTAAGAAAAAAAGGCGCACCAGTGCAGCCAGTGCAAAAAGTTAGTCTAGAGCCCTGTGTGGACTAAGGAATAAGGGTTGAGCAGAAAATAACATTATCTGTTTCTGCTCAATGAGGTTTCACAGCTGGACACAAGAATGCAGGGGGGAGGTCACAAAAAGCATCATGGGAATGATATCGCCATCCACTAGGGATGTTGCAGTGATGACATTTTTTCAATATCTTTCTTAATAAAAACACACAAAACAAAAAAAAAGTACAATGACATTTGCTTATATTAAACACAGACCTTACAAAACGTATAATCACGGCACGCATCAAGCAAAAAATAAATAAGAAATGAAAATAAAAACATTTACGTTAGATAAATTGCCTATATAACAAAACGAGTAATCACGGCACACATTGTGCAACAAATAAATAAATCAACAAGAAACGAATACGAATAAGAAAAACGTTTATGTTAAATAAATAAACAAGAAACAAATAAGAAAGGATTACGAAATGAAAAACGTTTATTTTAAATAAATGGCAAAGTAATATGTTCTTTGCCAGAAAAGCCTCCGCCATCATCTTGTCAGTCAGCACTTCACTCTCCTCAGATGATGAAGAAAATCTGACTCCTGCTGCTGATCTTTGCTGCGACACTTGTTCCGCTTACGCTGAATGCAGCAGTCGCATTCAGATGCGCAGTCTGGTCTTTAACTAAACTAAGTGATTTATTACTATTAAAATTTAAAATTGACGGTGGGGGTCGGTGCCGCGGTGGACAAGTGATGTAATCGGTAGGCGGGTGGACACCGCGTATCACGGTGACACCGACTATCGCAACAAGCCTGCCATCCACAGAGTGTTGAAATGCCTGGTAGATTTCTTAGCAGATTGTGGCCCACTGGCCACATGTTCTGATGAGAACATTGAAGACAACAATGTCATGAATTAAAATAAATTAAAATAAATCAGTCCTCGTCTAAATCGTTTTGGAGTGTTTTTGAACTTTCTTCTAGTTGTTTTCTTTGGCACATTCACAAACAGCAAGACTTAAGTCCCAGTACAGTGAAAGCATATTTTGTCCTAAACACAAAAAAGGAAAGAAGATAAAATAACAGGAAGCCATCCGCTCTGGGACACTGAGATCCCACCTTCAGTCCAGACAGACTGTGGAAAGATCTCTCTCTCTCTTTCTCGTCTACACTTTCATCCTTTTTCTACTCTGGACTGGGAAAGAGGTATTAGAACGAATGCCCACAAATGCTCAGTTCATCCTCTTTCCTTAGAAGTTGGCCAAACACAACCATGACATAATATTCCTTAAAAAGTGGGGGAGTGTGTAATGAAGTCCAGGTTTAACAATCTGCCTGCAGCGTAGAGGAAAGTCTTCCTTTCCTCCCTCGCTTGCTCATTTAAAGATCTATTTTTCATTTTCTTATCAAACTGTAAAAGTTTTTGGTAACAATATCTAAACATACTTGATACATATCTAAACATACTACTGATAACGCGAAGATAAGACTTTATTAGAGATTCTTGAAGTTACGTTTTCTTAGCTTGTTTGTATTTTAGTGAATGTAATAAAAATGTGTTCATTTCATTTGAATATTACCAAATTGTCATCAACATTATGGGGCGGTTTCCCGGACAGGGATTATCTTAAACCAGGACTGGTAGTCATCTTGAGACAAAACAATTGCACTGATATATTTTAGATATGTTTTAGATATAACCCTAACCCTAATGATTTAGTAGCATTAAAATATTACAAGTATCTTTTAACATTAAAAGAACACCATTAATTATTTCCGGGTTGAAGGGGGAATTATCAAATTTCCAAGCGGGTGTGAAGGCAGCAAAAGTTGCAACTTCAGACCCGTCTCAATTTTACTCTCTGAACATTACATACAGCTTGCAGTTGTCATTTAGATATTTTCTGTTTCTGTTGTCAGTTCTGTTTTATAACCAAGACACATCGTCTGATAAAATCACCACACATACCTCAATGAGCAGAAGCCAGGGCATAAGCATTAGCTGTTACTGTCATGGCTCTGCTTCATTTAGTCATGTTTTTCTTGGTCCTGTAGCAGAGTCATGACAAAGCCTTTGGTTATGTGTGGAGAGAAACATATTATTGTCCTTTTGACAATAACATACGTTCTCTCCAGTGTCTCGTCTCTGTTCCCGCCATCTCGTTTCCTTGTCATCCTTCCCTGAGTGTTTCATTACCCACACCTGCCCTGTGTCGTTATCCCTCGTTTGTCTCTCCCTATATATACCCTCATGTTTCATTGTCCTGTGTTCGGTCATTGTGTTTGGTGTGGTTGCAACGTGGTTTCATGTCGTGCTTACCGTCTGCTCATGTTTGTGTTCCTGTTGTGGATTCCCCTGTCTCATCGTTGTAAGTGTTGAGTTTAGTTCTTGTCTTTTGTTTGTTAGTCTAGTATTTAGTTAGTCTTTGTCCCTGTTTATCCCTTGTTATTGTTTTACCCCCACGTGGGTTCTTGTTTTGTGTTTATCTTCTGTTGAATAACGTTTTTGTTAACCCCTTCATCCCCGCTGCCTGCAATTGGGTTCTTACCTGCGTTTCATGACAGTTACGGCTTTCCATTTAGTGTCTTTGGCTTCTCCCTGCAATTTTCCCACTGAATGAACAGTTTATCCAAAAAGACGCTAGGTTTGTCGTCATACGCGGACAAAATATGAATGAATGGGATTTTTGGTGTGGTGGCCCGCCACGGTGAAATTAATGTGGCGCAAACACTGTGTTAAATTAGGCTGGGACTAGATTTAAGCCCTGTCCAGGAAACCGCCCTTTCATCATCCATATATTAAGACACCTTGCTCTTGACTGCAGAGGTCAGTACCGACTGACCGGTACCACTCCAGACTATAGTGGACCAATCCACAATCCACTTAGCATTACTAATTTGTTGAATTTTTGATTGACACTGTTATCACATGCTTTACAAGCTAAGGTACAGTAAAAGAACAAGAACATTTGGAGCATGCTTATTGGTGTATTCTCTTATAAATGGTGGCCAAGAACTGTTTGGTTATAAGCATTCTTCCAAATATCTTTCTCTGTGTTCAGAACAAAGAAATTTATACAGATTTGGAACAACTCGAGGGTGAGTAAATGATGACAGAATTTTCACTTTGGGTGAACTGTTTCTTTAAGTTAAGGTTTCTAAAAGATTTATTTCTTACCTTTTTTTAAATTTATAAAACCTTTTCCATAAAAAACAGAATGTTTCTGCAGATGTTAAAGGGATAGTTCACCCAAAAATAAAAATTCTGTCATCATTTACTCTTGTCATTTCAGACCTGTATGAGTTTCTTTCTTCCGCAGAACACAACAAAGACATTTAAAAAATGTAGTTAACTGGACCCCATTCACTTGCATGGGTTTTGTGTTCATATACAATAGAAGTGAATTGAGGCCAGTGCTGTTCGGTTACAAACTTTCTTCAAAATATCTTCTTTTGTGTTCTTGCGAAAGAAAGAAAGTCATAAAGGTTTGAAATGACAAGAGGGTGAGTAAATGAAGACAGCATTTTCATTTTTGGGTGAACAATCACCTTAAAGGTTCTTTATGTAACCATATAGCCAAAAATGATCATTGTGTTGCACCTTTATTTTAAATGCTGAGTTTATACAGCATAAAATTATTCTGTAAAGAATAAAAATGACATGTTTCTATACCTAAAGTACAAAGTCAAGCTGTGAATATGGCTTTTGCTTTCTACCTGTCTATTAAAGGAACCTTTAGGGAAATATTGATCATGCTAAAGCTAATGGCCATCTCTCAAAGTCATACTGGGTCAATACCACTTTCTGCTGCATTAGATATTAAATACCCTGCCACAATTCAAAATCGACATGAACAAAACCGTGTCTAATGCATGTTTACAGTATGTAAACAAGAAACTAGATTTTTACATTTAACATTTCAAGGGTTGCTATGCGGTTGCAAAGGAGTTCTGACTGGTTTTTAGTGGAGCAGTGGTGTCCTGGGTTGATGTTTACTGGCTCAAAGATTAAATAATCTCTGATTTTACTATCCCGCTTTAGGATCAGTAATAATAAATTCTTAATATGCCACACTGTAACCTGTGATCAGTCTACAGTGGTCCTATGTCAAAATGACATAATATTAAAGCTGATCTTTAAAACTGAAGTAGAACTAAACTCCCACTCTTTATCCCTCTGTTTGCAACTATCTTGGTCCCACCCTGAGCACCACCCCTTTAGTTCATCTGTAGCAAACCACAAACTCAACCATCTTCCTTAAAAAACCCTGGAATCCATGAGATGTGTTTACCCTAAAACCAGAAGAAAGGATTGTACCCCCCGTTCCCAGCATCTCCCCCAGAGCCAACAAACCATACTCAACTCAAATGATTCCAATTGAAGGCTGGATGGTTAGAATCAACCCCCATAAATGCTACCTCACATATAATGCATACAATATGCTGGCCGTGATTTATTATGCTTCTTAGACCGGTGGCAGACATTACAGGCTCCAGGACCATCCTAATACAATTGCTTCTGCCTGAGTAGTCCCTTTAAAACGTTGCGTTAGCTTTAATTCTCTTGCTTTGCAGGAATCTTCCCCTAGGATCACATAGGAAAGCAGCATGTAGTCTGGCTAAAAGCCACAGCCCCCCTTCTGTGAAGCCCTGGCCATAAAACTTAATGTAGTTTACATGAGGGCAACTGCCAGTCACTTGTTTGGTTACAATTCAACCATTTATATAAACTTTGCATAATAAGGCTAAGTGTGCAGTACTTCAGCTGGCATATAACCGTGTTAATATATAACATGCTGAATACAAGTCAGCATACATAATATATTGTTTTCTTGAGGTTCGTGTATGAGTTTGACATGGCGATCATTTAAACAGCAGAGAGTTTACACAATACTGCATTTACCATGCCATCACAGTTCAATTTCAAGCTAATTTACTACGTGACCTCTGTTGACTCGCGTGAATACTGCTCACATTGTACACCACCGAAAAGAGGTTCTTTTTCATTGGCTGATCGGTACAGAGCAACGAGAACAGAGATCATGCAGGAGCGGACCGCTCACAGGAAACAGGGAGGGGGCAAACAAGAAGATCAGATTAGAAGGGGCCTGTTTTCCATGTATTCAACTGAACATTCAACAGGGGTTGAATGAGATATGTACAGACTGTAGCATGGAGACAGCTCACGTTTTAACCCACAAAACAAAAAAAAATGTTTACCTTTTAGAGAAAATAGTGATAATATAATCTATTAATGTACATGAAGCACTCTAAAAACAAAAACACCAATAAGATAATCTTAATTAGCTAAATCATATATTAATTCATTTTTAAAACCAATGCATTCTCCATATATAACACGCGTTTTAAAATTTACATCCGACAGCTTATCAAAAACCCACACAGCCTACAATGTATTTAATCAAAATAAATGTATAAAGCATATATGGTCATTAGAAAACCATTCCAATTCAATTAAACAAAATATCAAAATATTATACTGTAAACCATACGGTATAACCATATTTAATTTGTGACTTGAGTGAGAATTAAACTTAGGTTTCAACTGTTTCAGATACTTTCAAAAGCAGCCCTGCTGTTGAGAGCCCTTATGTCATATGTGCATAAGTAAAGACAATAGATGCTAAAGTGGAGCATCCTCTGGACTCTGGATCAAAGCTCCTTTCAAAATGACTGCAAAACATTGTTTATAATCTTTCTGCACTGCAATCGGACCTGCCAGGAAAACAATGCTTGGATCAGTTCCTATAAATATTTCTGCTGAGAGTTCAATAAATGTATGAGGGAAGCTTTCCATAGATTTCCAGAGTAATTAATGTTCACTTGGCTACATCTAATAATATAGAACACTTTACTGAATTGACTTATTTTTCTCCTGATCTTTTGATGTAAAGGTGAATTATGTGGTTATACTACACAATATGTGACAACATTTATTTTGTATACATTTATGTTATTTCAATTTTTTTACCATTTTAGTCTTATTCTAAAATGTAAAATAGTATACTAATAAGAACGCATATCCAAATTGTTGCTGTGAAAGACACTTACAATAATCTTGAACTTCACTTAATTATTAGTGAGGTATACTCTCTAGTATGGAGGACTAAACCTGCAAAAATTATAAATAAATAAATGTATAAATAAATAAATATGTAAACGAATAAATCTAATAATATGAAAATAAATAAAGGAATGAATGGTTTGATAAAAGAAAATAATTCGTTTTAGCTATTATTGATCTTAGCTTTAACTTTTCTTTTCATTTTTTAAATTGATTTATTATTTTTTGTGTCCATTTTTTAATTATTTTTAATTATTATTTTATTTTTAGATTATTTTATTTATCATTTCCTTTTATTTTTACATTTATTTATTTATACGTTTATTTATTTTTATATTTATTTATTATCGCATGTATTTATTTCCACTTTTATTTATTTATTCTTGTATTTATTCTTACTTTTCTGTGTCTTGTATGATAATTAGATGGGTTGGTCTTGCCTACTATTGGTTCAGCGTAGATTGAAGCGTTTGATCGATTACTCTTGACTTGTTTTGGACTAACGTCACGTCACTCACTGATCGTTTGCTTCGTGTATAAGGTTAAGTAACTATGGCGTGCGCACAATTAGCTAGAGAGTTACGGCATTTAGCCAATGAAGTCGATAACCATGCATCAAATGACTATGTGTCATTCAGATTAGGTGCGCTTATTGATGTTTTATTACAGATTGACGGTGAGATAAATGACAAAGTTCTTCAAAATCTGTGCGAGTCAGAGGGTGCTAAGGTGGTGACCAAGTTGCGGTTACAGGTCCTCTGCCAAAGAGGTGCATGAACGACCTCAGCAGATTCGTCTATTCTGAAAGCACAAGACGACTTGATATTAAGATGTCTAATAAAAACAGCATTTCTTGTTACATGATTTTGACATTCTTGTTAAGATTGCAAATTATTGGTATGATCGTCCGTAACGGCTGAAGTGAGGTGAAAAAATAAATAAAGCGATTTGACACGGGATTCGTACCCATGCAATAAAGCGAGGCAGCGTGTCACTACGGTAACAATCACACTAAGCTATTTCTCAATGCTAGCTGCTGTAGATCTTTGCAATAATATCAAGATGTCACACAACAATATGCAGCTGGATGAATCAAGGGAACATGCCCGTCTTAACTTGTGACCTCTGTGTTATTTATCTCTTATGAAATGTAGTTTACGAGTACCGTTTAGTAACTACGTCTTTTTAGAAGGAATGGTTTCCATTTGATGGCCCCTGTAGTGAAAGAACGATGCTCATTACTACCGTGTTAACTTGTGACTTAAGTTCACTATGTCTCAATTAATTTACATTGTTACATCATGTTACATTAAATCTTTACGCTTTTTCTAACCGAAAGGCTGCTTATAACTATCACTTTGACAAAGTGTTAGCTTGCGACTTCGGTTTACAAGCTCATCTGTGTAGTTAAACCTTATTACATTTTGTGCTTTATGATTTTCACCAGTTGAACTGCAACGCCACCATAGCATAGCACCCTCTGACTCGCACAGACTTTGAATGTGCTGCAAAGAGGCTAACAACCGAGGAAGAACTTTATCATTTATCTCGCCGTCAATCTGTAATAAATCATCAATAAGCGCACCTAATCTAAATGACACACAGTCATTTGATGCATGGTTATCGACTTCATTGGCTAAATGCTGTAACTCTCTTGCTAATTGTGCGCCCGCCATAGTTACTTAACGTTATACACGAAGCAAACGATCAGTGAGTGACGTGACGTTAGTCCAAAACAAGTCAAGAGTAATCGATCAAACGCTTCAATCTACGCTGAACCAATAGTAGGCAAGACCAACCCATCTAATTATCATACAAGACACAGAAAAGTAAGAATAAATTCAAGAATAAATAAATAAAAGTGGAAATAAATACATGCGATAATAAATAAATATAAAAATAAATAAACGTATAAATAAATAAATGTAAAAATAAAAGGAAATGATAAATAAAATAATCTAAAATTAAAAATAATTAATAATTAAAAATAATTAAAAAATGGACACAAAAAATAATAAATCAATTTAAAAAATGAAAAGAAAAGTTAAAGCTAAGATCAATAATAGCTAAAACGAATTATTTTCTTTTATCAAACCATTCATTCCTTTATTTATTTTCATATTATTACATTTATTCGTTTATATATTTATTTATTTATACATTTATTTATTTATAATTTTTGCAGGTTTAGTCCTCCATACTCTAAACGCTCAAGTCTGAAAATAAACGCTGGATCTCAGTTTGTTTATAAATTCCTTTTCACCCCGACAAAAACAAACTTCTTGTAAGAAAAACAAACCACTCATGAGTGACACTATCAAGTGCACTTCAATGTTTTCATCAACACTGAGACATTTTTGAATGACCAACTAAGTATAAATAAAAGCAGGACACATCTGCTCTGTTAAAGGTCCAGGAATAGTTATTTTTTTCTGTCCGTCAGCTGTTGTTAAGGTTAAAAGTCATGTATATTCAGCTAACAGATGCAACTGACCACACAGCAAAATACACCTGATTTATTCTCCCGACTAGAGTCCAACCCACCACTTACATGATTAAAAAATCTCCTCTCCTGTCAGATGCAGACTTGTCCTACAGGACAAAGGAAGCAGACGTCCTTTTGAGATTAAAACGGGTACAAGGGTATAACTGAATCCAATTAATCAATGCAGTTTGTGCCGTGCATTAGGCAGTTTCATGGCTTATTGACATTTCAAATGATCCTGAGAGCTTTAGCAAGACTAAAATATCACTTTGAGATCTGCGCTTTGGTCCTATTTTAGAAACAGATTGTAAACAAATACTTCTCAGTTAAAAATCTGGTAAAAAATGTCTCTTGTCCAACATATAATCAATTCTGGAACGAGTCATTTGTAAAAATAACAACTGGGTAGACCATATTTTACTATCTGAACAGTTAAGGATGAAAAGACCTTTAGTAAGGCTTAGCAGGAATATTTAATGACTTAATAAGTTCAAATCAATACCACAGAACGTGTCTAAAATACTAGCACTTAAATGCATTTTCCTGGGAAGCTAATGACCGAATTCATTAGCTAACCAATTGAAGTCAACAGAAGCCTCAGTTTTGTTACATTAGTTGGTTATTTATTATTTTTTTGCATACAGTCAGGTCAAGCAACTGATTAAAACGTTTTTAATTGGCTGCATGAACTAACACTAGTTTATTGATACGTTAAATGACGTCATACAGACGTTCAATAAATGGATAAGTCACAGCTACTTTTTCGTAATACGTTATAAATAATACAAATAAATAAAGGAATGACACAATGTTAATGAAGGCCAGTTAAATGGACGTTGGATGGGTCAACATAATAAAAATAAACATTGCCCTCAGCAACAAGTGTGGTTGTGCTACATTTATTGATGGTGAAAACAGATGGGACCTAAAGAACAATACAACAGAAAAAGTAGTCAGTCGATTTAGCCCTTTTGGTCCTGTTGTGAGCAAGGAAGGCAAAATACGTTACATCTGAGACTGAAGCACGACACTGGTTGCAAAGCTACAGAAGCTTTTTATAAACCCACCCAAAAATATCTGTAACGCGGACCGTTATTCACGCCTGCGCAGCGACACGGGCAACTTCACACATATTTCTCTCTTCACGTCACATAAACATGTATTTTAGGCAGCACTTTATCATTTTCATTCAACAAATTCAAATTAAACGCTGGGAAAATTGTGTCATTTCATTCGGTAGTCATATTACAACTTTACCTTGTGGCTTTTTTCTTCTTCACTTTCGAAGCCTCATAGGCGTCTTTTGTCAACGTGTAGGCTATTCTTCTTCTTATCCTCAACAAAAACAGCGTGTCATAAATCCTTCAGTAAAAACAAATCACACGAAACAATCCATTTTGTATCCGTCCGCTTTAAAATACTCCACAAAGTTAAAAGGGCGTGTTTGATCGTCTGCGCGTATGCATTGTAAAAGAAGGCTTTATAAACGTCTGGATGAAATGGTATGAGGTCAGCAGACGGGAGTGAGAGAGAGAGAGAGAGAGGAGCCCCTCTTGCAGATCCCGCCCCTACAGGAAATACCTCACTGCGTCATCAGCTCTGCTTTATGACGTCACGCCCTCATTTTAGCAAAAATTATAAAAAGTTAGAAATTGTGTTAGGAATTGTTTCAGTTTGCGTTATTGTTTCATTTATGCAGATTGTTTGTTGATTGTACTGATTATTACGTTCTATGTTTTTCTTCGTCAGTAAAGGAGATAAATAATTTCCCGAAACTGTTCCTATTTAACTTTAGTTCTTTCGTTTTTTAACTTAAAGGTCTAAATAATCAGCACAATAGGCTTAATTCATAAATTTTCTGTTGCTGTTGCTATACCCAGCCCACCTTTAAATTTCCTGTCCAAACAAAGAGGCTATTTATACATCAATTAGCAGCATTCTCAGTAACTGCTTCCCTTTATTTATTTACATACAATTTCTGTTCTGGTGTTTGAAACACGTCTGTATTGGCTTTACCATTACACAGGCATTCATTCTTAGTCCATTTATGGAATTAAGAGATGGTCCAGAACCAGATGCTTAACACATGTAATGACAAAAAGTTCAAGTCTTTATTAAAGGGGTCATATGACACGGCTAAAACGAATATTATCATTTGTTTTAGATGTAATGCAATGTGTATACACGATTTAAGGTTAAAAAAGGCTGGATTTTCCACACAACGTGCATATTTGTATCTCCTCATGGCAGTCGTGGCCTAATGGTTGGTGAGTCGGACTTGTGACCAGGAGGTTGCAGGTGCATCTTTTGTTCCGACACTTTAATTTTTGCAATTTTACGTGTCTAATACATGCATGGGCAACTTATAACACACCAAAGACACAGAAAAACACGTGTTCGTGCCACATGACCCCTTTAAGTCTTTACATCTATTATGAATGACCAGCAGAAACATGAACATGGCCTCAAATAGAAAGACCAAAGCCACATTTTATGAATTAGAAAAAAATATCACTTAACCACACTTAACATAACCACTTTTTAACTTAACCGACTGGGGATTTAAGAGGAAATCAGTGCTATCTTTCTGTTAACTAAATGCCACCTGGACTAATATGTATTATTGTGTAACCCGTCATGACATTATTGCATTGTTCAATTTAAATGTTCAATGTCAAAGACATTGAGTGTCAAAATAATTGTAAAATCAAGCAGTAGCAAAAGACATAGAGACAGAACTGAAATAAAGAGATGCTAAAAATATGACTGACATCAGACCTGTTCAGTAAACCCGAGAGAACGTTTTTTAAATAGTGAAGCTGAGCATCGTGATGACAGTATCGGGTGGATTCCTTATAAAGAGGAATGGTGGAAAAAGTCCCATATTATGAGCAAAAAATAGAAACAGATACAGTTGCTATGATTACATAAGAAGAAGTAAAAGAGACGCCCTAAAGAGGCAACGTAGTTTTCACAATGAATGTCTGCATGAAGACAGAAATACTTTTTAGTATCTATGTAAGAGAGCCAGTTTAAACTCAGACCCAGCAAACAACAAATAACGTTGGTATTTATTATTCTAGATAATTTTTACATTTAGATAATTTCCCTCTTTAAATTGATGACATTTTCCAGTAGCTAATACTAGCCTATATAGTACAAAGTTTGCTGGACCCACAAATGGACAGTATGTTTACTTTTTTTAGACTGCTGGCTTTGGAATATAACGAATTTAGCAGAGCTCAATTATAATGTCTTCACAGACCAACATTACATGGTTTCAGATAGCCTTTGTCATTATTTTTACTATACTGCCCACTGGTGTTCACAGATGCGAAAAGCACAAAAACACAGTCCCAAGAAAAGTGCTACGCTGCATGTAAAAATATTTTTGCAATGAAAAGTGTTAGAATATTAATCTCAGAGTAGGTAATAATGTCTAAATAAATATTTATATAAAAGTTAATAATTAAACAAAAAGTACAAATAAAAAAAAAACGTATACTGGGCAGGGCTTTTCGACATTCTGTATTGATTATTTCGTTTTAGAAGCATGCCAAATATCCTATACAAATCATTTGATCAGGAACATTTTAAAAGATAATTTTTGTGTAATAGCCTACATTTGACCTTATGTTAATATGGAACATAACCCTTCTCAGCATAATGTCCATTTCTATCACCTGACGTTTGTCACGCAGTGAGATTTTAAAAGCAAAGGCTACATTTTTGTTGACTGAAGTTGTTTTAACTGAACGTTTGTATCGATTTGCAACTCAATCCACTGTTCTTTATCCTGGCAATTGTTTTTGTCTTGATCAATAGCCTTAAGAAGCTCTGATAAATGTTCTTTTGCTAAACTCTTTTGTTATTTATTTCTGAGCCTTTAACAGCACGTGCGGGCGTGTAAATACACTAAATAAAGCTCGGACACAGACACCTTATTGCCATAACATTTGTGTTTTTAAAAGTGGATTTTTTTGTGAAATTGTTTTCTTCCAAACATCTCTTAAGAGTGCTTTCGATTGGAAAATGGGTAACACATGTTGTTTTAACCCTTACTTGGCGTACACTCTTACCTTGGTTATATTTTATAGGCTATATGTCTACATTTGATATACATGTGTATATATTACATGATTAGTTCTGAGTTATAACAACTCATCTAAAGGATATGGTGGTTTTCCAAGGTAATCTGAACGTCCATCGCAAATTTTTTGCATACTTGCTCAATGGCGCGGCCTGCTGTTTTCCCACAGCTATACACCTCCGTACTGACTGTTCACTGTCCAAAGCTTACATTCACAGATGGTCAATACACTCTTATAGTGATTTCTACTTTTTATTATAAAGAAATTTTTGTAATTTTCAGAAACATTTGTTTTATTTTGTGATGCAGATGTTCAAAAACACAAAACACTGCTGTCCATTTTTAAGGCCTTGCTGTTTTTTATTCATTTTTTCCATCCTACAACAGCAAATTACAGAGGCAGTATTGAAAATAAAAGTTTTTCTTTTCTTCCTCACCTTCTCGTAAAAAAAATCAGCACAAAATTTGAACAACAGTACAAAAACGAAAAGATAATCAGTCAGGTAAATGGGAACTTTACTATAGGAAATCTGTATACCTTTTTCAATAATGAAAACATCTTGATATTTGACCATTTCAGAATCGTATTACATATTCTGAAACTATTTTTAAAAAAATGAACACTGTGTTTTTTATTTCCATTTTCTTTTTTACAAATGAATGCTATAAACACATAAACTTCATCAAATATATTGATCAGTGCAACATTGTTTCTTTTAGTTAATGCTACAGTATGCTTTCTCACAGAATCCCGACTGAAGCCAGTCGCCTTTATAGTTTCAACTGACACACACGTAGCATCGACACGTGGATTCATGTATCTACCGGAAATAAATGAAAAAGTGTGTTCGCCACAGTATACAACACAGTACATGAACATAGCAAGAAACCTGTAGAAAGCATTAGTATTGTCAGCAGTGAAGCCCTGTTACATGTGTAGCCATTGCCAAGTACGGGTTCACTCGCCAGTCCTCTCACTTCTGAATCAAAGAATGACAGTGAGTGATAAAACCAGTTATGTAAACATGTTAATGGATGTCAAATGTGTCCTTATTAGCTTGACCCCTTTCCAAACGCCGTCTTGAGATGCCTGAAGATAATATAGGTTGTGATTGGACCCTGCAGTTTGAGGCAACAGTCCTTTGGTACAGACACAAGGCCAATGACAGAACTCCACTCACTCAACCAAGGATCATGATGTGATGTCACAAGCACATGAATAGTAGGCAATGCATGATGTGCTAAAACGCGGATAAGACTTAAATAGCACCACTCTTAAAATGACAGTTCCCCCTGAAAATAGTTTTATTCAAGACGGACTGATGGACAAATGAGCACTTTGAAGAGAGGCAGATGAAATATTCAGGGATCATTACTTTAAATCAAAGCATGGCAATGATGATGGGTTTATTTTTTCGTTTTTTGGTATGCTGGATGGACAGACAGACATTCTGAGTGTGATTATCTTACTATCGTTGTGCATGAGAGGCTTGCATGTTAGGATCCGATGTCCACCCATAAATCTGAATTCCAGGTAAATGGACCAGAAAATTGACGTTCTCTCTAATATTACAACAAAATCACTGCAAGGTTTGAATGAAATGTTT
The DNA here is from genome assembly GCF_024868665.1 of Triplophysa rosa. NCBI lineage: Eukaryota > Metazoa > Chordata > Actinopteri > Cypriniformes > Nemacheilidae > Triplophysa > Triplophysa rosa. Next base: position 8,193,549 of record NC_079912.1, read on the forward strand.
GAGAGTATAAGATGCTGTTCCCATCCTGAAATGGGATGTGAATGTGCACTAGATTTGTATTAACACCTGTTTTGAACAAGAGCTGCATCTTTTGGAAATGTAGCAAAATAACCAAACGGGACGAAATAAAGCACACAATTTTCACTTTCACAAAACAGTCAGACGATTGTATTTACAACATACAACCCGGGAAAAAAGGGATACTGCAGCTTCTTCTTTTTTTTGTCCTTTTACTCATTTCTTTGAAAAGGGCATTAAAATATATTAAAACTTATATACAATATGCAGGATTTTTAACATTAAAGCGCTATGAATTAACTGGGTCCGTTTTGCAGATTTTACCAACATCCTTTTTTAGGAACTAAAGGGTTAAAAACAACAAAAATCAACAAAGGAGGCCAAAAAAGATGTACCAAAGGCACTGACTGAACCATACCCAGAATGCAACAGGGCTGGATGATATTCCACCCCCTTTGATCCTTTTGCCCTACCGTGGGGTATTTGCCTTCTGTTAGCCACGTATGGTTCATTTGGGGTTTTTACACATCTCCTTAAAGCGCAAAACAATCTTTTAAAATAAAAATAAATGATTTTTCCTCCTAGAAAAAACAAGATAAATACTTTATAACATTATTATATATTGGTCTCAACACCAGCATCCGATTGTAAAAACGATCAACTCAAAATAATACAAAACCAATCAAATAAAAAATTAAACTAATCATTTCAATCATCTGTACATATTCTTATGGTTCATTTTTGATTTTTTCTTTGAAATCCTTGTACTCAATGTTTTGTACACAGTGTCCCCTACTGGTAGGTTCCGTTCACTGCAGCTCCTGAGAAAAGCATGGCTCAGTCCCGGACGTCCACCCATCGGTTCCCTGAACCATAGAGCCTTGTCCTCCTCCAATCGGGTGGCGTCGGCAGTCCATTTTAAGCCCCGCCCTCCCTGAAGAGAGGTTCCCTCTCATTAGTTAGCGCGTTACGCTTCAGAGTACGAGTTCTGTGAGTTGAGCTTGTCCTTCTTTAACTTGACACCATCCACTAGCTCAAAGTTATAGTTTTCCAGGGCGGATAAGTTCCTGTCGGACATGCCGCTGTGGGAGCAGGCGCAGTAGAGAACCACGCCGCATATGGCGCCGAGGAAGACTCCCAGGGCGCTCATAGCGATGATGGTGATGAGTATGGGGTCTAACGTCTTCAGCATGTTCCCTGCTCCGTTGATCTCATGGTTTTCAACAATCTCAGGGAAATCTGTGATGTCCACGACTAAACAGGGGAAATAAACCGTGAGTTATGAAAACAAGCCTGTTTCAGGTATAACTAATAATGATGTTATTGGATTCCATATGTGATGGATTATTTTCAGCATCTTTTAACTGATTTGTGTGCATCGAATTTTGGAATGTGACTTACTGATTTCATTAAAGTTGTCTTCAGGTAGAATTGGATCTGCTGGGACATCTGGGTCTACAAAAAAACATAAAACAATCAGCAAACTAAGTCTAATATAATGATCATAATAGGATGCTTGAAGTATAACTAAAGAAAGCTAATAGAGTTGTAATAATTTACATGTATGCATATGTGCATTCAAGCTATACATTTTGCTTTCTGCTCATTGAGCTACAAGAAGGACAAATGCTAGTAGACTGGTTGACTTACCTTTACATTCATTAATGTTCAGATTGTCTAAGATTTTGATGTCGTCCACTGCAATGTCTCCCCAACTTTTCCTTTCCACTACACTTTCAATTACCACCTGAAACAACAACAAAAAGAGTCAAATTCAATGTAAAAATTTTAGAACTGCTGGACCAAAATCAAGACCAACCACTACTATATACCAAAGGACATACTGTATGCATAAGTTATTATAGAGTATACAGTATACACTACTACATACCCAAGTACATACTGTATGCATAAGTTGTTATAGAGTATACAGTATACACTACTACATACCCAAGTACATACTGTATGCATAAGTTGTTATAGAGTATACAGTATACACTACTACATACCCAAGTACATACTGTATGCATAAGTTGTTATAGAGTATACAGTATACACTACTACATACCCAAGTACATACTGTATGCATAAGTTGTTATAGAGTATACAGTATACACTACTACATACCCAAGTACATACTGTATGCATAAGTTGTTATAGAGTATACAGTATACACTACTACATACCCAAGTACATACTGTATGCATAAGTTGTTATAGAGTATACAGTATACACTACTACATACCCAAGTACATACTGTATGCATAAGTTGTTATAGAGTATACAGTATACACTACTACATACCCAAGTACATACTGTATGCATAAGTTGTTATAGAGTATACAGTATACACTACTACATACCCAAGTACATACTGTATGCATAAGTTGTTATAGAGTATACAGTATACACTACTACATACCCAAGTACATACTGTATGCATAAGTTATTATAGAGTATACAGTATACACTACTACATACCCAAGGACATACTGTATGCATAAGTTATTATAGAGTATACAGTATACACTACTACATACCAAAGGACATACTGTATGCATAAGTTATTATAGAGTATACAGTATACACTACTACATACCCAAGGACATACTGTATGCATAAGTTATTATAGAGTATACAGTATACACTACTACATACCAAAGGACATACTGTATGCATAAGTTATTATAGAGTATACAGTATACACTACTACATACCCAAGTACTTTGTACATACTGTATGCACTGGATGCATTTTACAGACAAGGTCACAATTTTCATGACACAATAACAACCATTTAAAACGTATTTTATGTTTGTGTAAAGGCACATTTTAAACCAATGAAATGTCATTGTGGGCGGTACTACCCAGCCTATGTGACGAAACTCCTATTTTCATACCTGGTAGAGTTTATTAGAGTGTGGTATCAGCACTCGCCCCTCCCTCCAACGGTTGCCTTGGTGACCGCTGACAGTCCATAGCAGCACATCAGCTGTGCCCTTACTGCTCTCTCTGCGCTGCTTAATGTGCAGCGTGCCGATGCGGGCGCCGAACATGTGGTACCAGAAGGACAGGCACAGATCCGAGTCCTGCCCGGACACTGATGGACTCACTAACCGAGCCACCTCCGTCTCCTGTGCACCTGTTGCCAGCGTGTAAATGAAGTTTCCTGATCCACCTTAGAGGAAAGAGCAAATGTGAGCTTTGGAAGCGCTGGATATTAGTAAGTTAATGATGCACGATGTTTGTCTCACCTGTGTGGTCCATGTTGGGGCCGGTGTTTAGAGTTGGTGTTCCGCTGGACTGGATCTGCCACCTGAACCCGCTGTCCTCTGATATCCAGCCACAAAATGAGGGATCGTTCGCCCAGCCGAAGTCACAGGCAAACCACAAGAAGGCTGCAGAGAGATCACGTACAGGTTAAGGCATGGGAGTAATGTGGCTGTTTTACATTGCTCAACTAGCAACATAAATGCATTTTTTTTGTATACGGTCACTGTCCCTCTGAAACCTCAGATGTCCAAATTAGCTGTTTTTCAAGAAATGAAAAAAAAAAACCACTGTACTTTTTAAAAGATTCAACTGTTAAGCGTGAGGGTCAAAGTTGACAAGCACTTTTAATACCTTTCGTTGGTTAGATATTTGCAAAACCCAGTGACAAACATAAAGGGTGACTAATAATAATGATTTATGTCAAAAAAATATGGAGATAAAAGTTTCAGGAGAGTAGTCATATCGGACACCACTTTTATGGTTTGGTTGGACATACTATGAACTAATCATTTTGAGGGCAAAAGCATCTTCTTCATTGACAGAGTTTGCATGCAACATATACATTTTTACATTTGCATTACATTATAGTAAATGTTTTGCCAGAAAATGTTTTTTGGAGGGCGTTATAAGCATCAAAAGAACCATTATTTGTTTCTGTCTGAT